>NW_028297116.1:25994838-26152519 GCF_055798465.1 Pogonomyrmex barbatus | reverse complement strand
ATAAATTACAAATTATATATTATATATTATAAACTTGTATAAACGTCTTTAACAGATTTGTGTGCGTGCGTGCGTGCGTGCGTGCGTGCGTGCGTGCGTGCGTGCGTGCGTGCGTGCGCGCGTGCGTGCGTGCGTGCGTGCGTGCGTGCGTGCGTGCGTGCGTGCGTGCGTGCGTGCGTGCGTGCGTGCGTGCGTGCGTGCGTGCGTGCGTGCGTGCGTGCGTGCGTGCGTGCGTGCGTGCGTGCGGTGCTGCTGCGTGCGTGCGTGCGTGCGTGCGTGCGTGTCGTGCGTGCGTGCGTGCGTGCGTGCGTGCGTGCGTGCGTGCGTGCGTGCGTGCGTGCGTGCGTGCGTGCGTGCGTGCGTATTGATAGAATAATTCACACTTTACATACCAACTAAACAAACATCAGTCCTGGATATCTCTGATCCTTTAATTTGGAAATGTTGTGAAAGAGCTATGCCTGCTACTAAACCTGCTTCTCCATAGAATAACAAACCTTCTATTAATCCCTCAGCTAAGCTAACTATTTCACCATTAGGGATTTTCTGCGATACCACATTAGCCAATCTCTGTTTACGAAAAATTGCATCTTAATTTTTCCATTTTTCCTTAAAATCATTATTATGATAAAATTAAGTGCGATTAATTGTAATTTTTAATTACATAAACTAACTTGTACAGCTCCGTGGAATACTGATGATTCATCAATCATCAGTTCCTTCTTTATTTGTTGTATATCTTCACTTAAGATATTATCGAGTAATACATGCCGATGACGGGCTGCAATGTCCAGAGAAAGAAGCATACAGTCTATTGCTAATGGTCTCAGTGCGAATTCAGTGTCCGCACACCAGCACAAAAGTCTTCCTACCAGTTTCCCGGCGTCCAACTTGCCACCTGGATATGTATATTTCAAAGAGTTATAATAAGACCTAAAAGAAAATACACATTATAAATATCTACATTATAATAAAATAAAAATAGATTGTAATAATTACTGGAGTACTGTGTGCATCACTAATAAAGTCGTTTTTCTCTCAACATTTGATTTGGATTGCATCCAGGGTAATAATATGTCGACTAAGTCAGCTAATGCATCCGCTGAATTGGATACAATTTCGCTGGATATATTGCCCAGCTCATTTATGACTAGTTGCATTACCTCTGGATGTAATTGCAGAGCAATCTAAAACAGAGATTAACTGATAAAAATTAATAAATATAATATTGCAATTTTAATTTTGGTACCTCTGAACTGGCACTAATTGTTTTATCCAGCACTGCACTGAGGAAAATCTCCCTTTCTTCATTATTTAGCTCTGGTGGTATACGTCTACAAAAATATTTGGAAATATTTAACTATTCATTCAATACATATATGTGAAGTTGTCATATCAACTTGATAGAAAATCAATTGAGAGCTCTAGCTTTACTTTCAATAACTTTATAATTGTCTATTAAATAAATAAATAGATCTAATCATTAATGTACAAAAACATCTTAATACAAACTGAGATCCTAAGTTCACACAATATTTCACTTTATTCAGCGCGAATTCCATTAATATTTATTACACGATTCCTAAAGATTTATAGTTCCACAAGAGTTCTAAAATTCTAATGAAAAATATCGCCTTTTTAATTTTGAAATAATCTTTATTATTCAAAAAAGAAGTCGCGTGCGCGTGTGTGCGTGTGAGTGCGAATGGGTGTGGAACGGAACAATTTTTGACAGTTCTATCAGTTTTGAATCCTGATGTCCTGATGTCTATCCTAACATTTTATAAAAAGGTCTGAATATAAATATTATTAGTTTATTTTATAAATAATTTTTATCACGCAAGAAAATCCTAAACGGACATATGAATCAGACACTGTTTGACTTTCAACAGTTCTATCAGTTTCAAAGCAGTTCTTGTGTAGCTCTGAATATATTATAACATTTTTCAAAGAGTTTTGAATTATAATTAAATTTTTTGAATTATAAAATTAGTAAAAATAAAGCCAGAATTCCCAATAATTCATGATTTTCCTAAAATATAGATGATAATCAAGTTCACGCATATCGATGCGTGATGTCAAACAAATGCATTGTTGAAACATACATTAAAGAATTTGCTGCTTTCAATATCGCCGCATAGAGTTGCAATGGTCTATATCCAGTCGATGACTGCAAGATTCCCAATAAAGTAGCCAAAGCAGTAGCCTTTATTCGTAAGCCTTTAGATTCAGGCAATCTGGTGGGATGAACAGCATTGGCTACCTACAAATTAAGATTTTATTACAACAAGTAGAAAACATTATATATTGAAATATATTGATTCGTTAAAAAGATTAAATTAAATTTCATTGAGTGAGGGATTAATCGATTTCAAAATTGATTATCGATTTATTAAGAAGAGGAGAAACCTAAGAACAGTTAGTGAGCTATGTTGTAAGTTCGATAATTTAATGACATGTGGTTCACGATATAAGCATTTGTTTTAAATATTTATATATATTCAATGAAGAAAAATTATTCGACACTAAAATCCTGTCTATCGATTAATAATCTGATCCATCTATGTTCTGATTGTTTATATTAAATTATTTAAATTAAATTACTTGTTCCAACACTGACAGTCCTGCTTCCTTTGTAGATAGCTCCTTGCATTCGTGTAATTGTTTAATGGTCCACGGCAACACGTGTTTTTCAAAGACTGAAAAAAATTTCTGCGGTTCCCCTTTCTGAGCAATTTCAGCATAAGATTGTAGTAAACCCGCTTTTGCAGCCTCAGCAGTAGCGGCAGCCTTCGTATCTTTCACAAAACCCAGCAATTTCACGGGGGCCTTCCTAGCATCCTCGACAATGCAAAACTCTTCCATTAATTTTAACACGATATTTAGATGTCGTTTAGCACAGATGCCAACCGCTCGTGCAAATTCTTTGATAGTGCCGTGAGAACGTGTGAGTTCAACAAGCAGAGTGATATGAGCGTTGTTATTGCATGTAGATGCCAAAAGCGGCGCTACACCCGGTGTGTTTGTTTTCAGAGCGAGTTCATCAGCGAGCTTTGCGCCCCATGACTCTCCTTCCAGCTTTACACTTTCTTCTAGCCATTCTATTATTTTTTTTTCCCAGATTAAATCTCTGTAGATTAAAAAAAGATTAAGAAAAGGTAGTCTTAATAATGCAAATCAAGTCCATTTATATGTATAAAAAGCGTTACTGTTGCGTGATGTCTTTAAGATTTTTTTGCGAGTTTCTTTGTTCGTCCTGCAAGAATTCTTGCAAAAGTTCCTGCAGTTTCTCATCCCAATAAGATTTCACTTGATGTCCTAGCAAAGGTGCTGCCGCTTTTAAGAAAGTCACTATTGCAATTCGATTAGCTGGGTTGCTTAACAATTCCAAGCATCTACCTAAGACTTTTGTACCAGGGAAATCCCTCTCATTTGTTGAGGAGTTTTCATCGCATATTATTTTTGTTGCTAATGGGGATAATGAACGTAACACAGACGTAACCTATGGATAGAAAAAAATAATTTAATAGAGATATTAACGTTAACATAATTGTAAAATTATTACTTACAGACGCTGTGCAAGTCGAGTCCAATAACGCATTTATCAGACAAGGCCATAGCCAAGACTCGACACCATCAACAGTTGTAGCAAGTAGATATAAAGCTTCGGAACATGCCTCCATGTCATCACTCTTCGCTTCACAGTGTGACACCTATAACAAGATAAAGTTAATTTCTCAGATATTTCTCTCTTATTAATCTTATTTTACGCATTGTTTGCATACCATATAACGAACAAATCTGACTCTCTGTGATGGTAAAAGAGGAAATGTTGGTCGTGCCACAAGTGCCACTATAGCACTAACCATCTGAAGCGCACCATTTTCTCCAAGCGACTCCTGCAAGCTAAGTGCGATTCTCTGCAGAGATCCATCGTCCTAACGAAACAGTATGCATATAAAAAAAGTTATGTATTTAATAAAGCTACACATTTTTGTACCTCTGATGGAAGAGTGTTTATGAGATGTCTCAGAACTACTAAAGCGCGAGCACGCTGATTTGTGACTGGTGACTTCAATTGCTGCAAAATTCTATGGAAAATAAAAAAAATGAACGACTAAATATTTCGCAATCTTATAATTTAAACCGAAGAAGACATAAGAACGTCGATTACCTATCAAGACCTTCTTCAGGATATAAGACAACTAATGATCTAGAACATTGTAGTACTTCATAATGTGTCAGAACAACATCCCGAGCTGCTTCAAAGGGACAAATACTAACAAATTCAAAGAGGACTTGATGGATATTCTCTATAAATGGGCGAATTGCCTCTTTGTCATTTTCATTCTCGACATAGCTTAAAATCACAGCTAAAACTCTAACAAAATAATAAATTTAAATTAAAAAAAATTGATATTCATTAAATTTATTAAAGTATGTAAAAAAGAGATAATATGAATAAGTGAATAATAAACTTATTTTTTGCTGGATGTTGAATTTACCTTACAGCAGCTAAACGTATATTTTGTTTCCTACAAAGATTTAAACATACAGGTATCAACTTTACAATTCTTTCACTATTCTGTTGTGCAGGCAGCAAAGATATCATAGGCACAAATGTTGTTAAAATAATTTCAGTTGATTTAGAATCTCGGGATGTCTTTAACCAATTATGCATCAGAAAATCAAAAATGGAACAAATTTCTTCCACAAATGTCTGTTTATTAATTTCCATAGTAGAATCTTCTCCGTTCATTATATAATCATTTATAGCTTCACAAAATTTGCAGATCACTAAAAATAAAGAATTCATTAAAACAGAACTTTATTAATCTTATCAAGAATATCATAAGGCATATGTACTTACTGAAGCAAATTGCTTGTTTGAGAACCTCTTCGCGTATCTGATTCAGTATCGGTAATGTAATAGTCAGTGTTATTTTGACAAAAGATAGCATCCCATATGGATTAGTTGCTGCCAGCTTCCCTATTGTGAAAACTATTGCAGGATTAGGAATGATTCCAGGTTCTAATCTATAAATATCATAATATATTATAGTGAATTAATATTATATTCAAATTTTCATAACATACTTATAAAAATAGATAAAATTTACAGCTAAAGTTTGTTAGCGCATACTTAGTTAAAAGTTCACCCGTGGCTTGCATGCAATGTATTTTACAAAGCTCGATCAACAATTCAGCTGCCTCATTCTCAGTTCCTCCTGTTAACTCGTTCACTGCTATCTCAGCAAGAGACGTCACTAAATTTACGCTCAAGCTTGTAGCTGAATGTCTACATATATTAGATATAACATTCAACAAAGATCCCATATGTTCCGTAGATATCTTTGAATAATAACAATCACATAATAATATAAAATACAGCAATAACCAAATTATCTAAATTATCAGATATTAACTTTTTTATGCATCTCCCAGAAATATATTGCAGCATGAATGACGATTTCTGGATTTTTCTTACTTATTCTTTCAATCGACTCGACCACAGACCACTTTACATCTGGATTCTTGTCATCTAAAGTGTCCAACAGGGCTCCAATCACGGCTAAAAATAAATATTTTAATCATCAGTACAAATATTTTATTAAATATTATCTTATTAAATGTTAACAAATTATTTTTAGCTCTCTCTTTTAATCCATAATATTTTAAGTTTACCTGATAATTCAGAGCTGTAAATGCTTTCTAGTTCCTCCTTCATGTTGATAAAGCGTTAAGATCAATAACAAGTGTTAAGATCCGGCAAAAAATCTTAAACTTGAAATTTTAAGCTTTTATTGACACTAGATTTGAAAAATCATTTGTTACACGTTATCTCACGCAATGGATAAACTGTTTAAAGTACACCGAGGAACAAACATGAGATCCTTTTTCGGAGTAAATAAGCATACCACCGACGAGATATTATTAAAGACCGACAACCGTGAGTAAATTTTCGTGACCACCAGAGAGAAACCTGGGGGGTGCCGTCCCATGGAGCGTATCGCGCGTATCAAAAATCTGATCAATCGCGAAATTTACAATAATGGATTCGACGAAACGGCTATGTATCGAAAATAGCGAACATCCGCAATTGGTCAGATTTTCGGGAGCGGCCGAGATGCACACATTTTTAATTGGACACACCACTCACATCAGCCGATGCCTAGGAATTTTCTAGTGAGCCACCTATCAAAAATTTTTTTATTTAATCGACCAATCGGTAATGTGTCCGATTGGACCTCACCTACATTTTCGATACGCGTGATCCGCGATATGCGCAATACGCTCCATAGGACGGCACCCTGAGGGTATGCGGCATAACTTGCGTAAGCGTAATCTGCGTATTTTAATATTTTATTAAAACACGTTACACCATTCTGAAAGCCTTCTTTCACATAGAGCATATTTCGCGGAATTTCGAGAAATGCGTAATTAATACAACCAATTGCTGATTAGGATTTCTGTTGTATTCTCTAACAGAAATGCTAAACTAATTTGTGATTGGTTTTTGTAATCTGCAAAAATACGTTTCATGGGGAACCAAGACTTTATGTACGAGTATATGTACGAACAAATCAAGTAGATGTAAATCTAATTTATAAGAATGTATTCAGAAGTCATTATGGACTCTGACCTATTGTTATTAATAATGTAGAAGCGATGGCAAAAGTGGAAGAAAATGAAACAATCTCAATAACAGAAAATTAGACGATAGAATATTTTAAAATTGTTTGGAATATAGAAACTGACGATATACCAACAGGGAAAAGCTCGTCATAGAATGTGGATGCGTCCGATATTCGCAAAAAAACGAAGATTATTACAGAGTGATAGTAACAATCTGGTCAAAGAAATGGAATTTGAAGATTGCGAAATGTTCTACAATTATTGTAGAATGTCCATAAAAATGTTTAATCAGTTGTTAGATATTGGACCACGCATTGAAAAACATTATAAATTAATTTATATATATATATATATATATATATATATAATTAATATAATATAATTATATAAAAATATAATTATATATATATATTTATTATTAATTAATTTGATATAATGATTTAATTAATCATTATTATATTAATTAATTAACTTATGATATTGATTTGATCTTTATTCATTTTGTCGAAAAGCTCTGATTATTCTGATTATTCACTGTGTGTGTATTTCTTCCGCAAAAATTAGATTTAGCGTAACAATAATAGCGTAAACAGTATAAAGTAACTAGGCGAAATTTGATTGATTAACATTGACATTAACATTGACAAAAATACATTTATCAATATATTAATTTTTTATACATTCACATACATATACATTTCGATTCGATGTTGATTCGATGTGTGTCGATTTCATTAACATTTCTCGCTCGGGATATTAGTTCATATTATTTTTTTTTTTTTGTAAAATTTCTGTTTGATATAACAAAAATAAATCGTGAAATTTATAAAATATGATATATCATATATTAATCAATACTTTAGTCTATAATAAAAGAAAAATTACACGAACGTGAATATATATATATATATATATATATATATATATAAAATTATATATACATTCTCATCTACAATTTGTCGATGTAGCATAGACTCGCACCACATTTACTTCACGAGACATGATTTTATCGGCAGTGTCACAAAATAGATGTGACTTGTAGTTCCACAGCTCAATTATAGACGTTGGTAGCGGTAGTGTACAGCAATTTTTACGATATTACGAAAAAGGCCGGCGTGACCGCTCTCAGATTCCTTTCTGGCACTACTCTCTATATCGGAACGCTATTCGTGGTATTGACAGTATTTGGAGCGAATAAAGGAACGTATCCCTAGTCAGTCGGTGTGATTAGTTCACTGATAATCAGTAGTTGACTTTTACAGTGAGTAATCTGATATGGGCTTTATACTGATTGCAATCAACTGCAATTGTGATTCATTTATTATTGATCACTGTTTTTTTTCTTTCTCTGGTAATTCAGTCTATCAAACCGAAATAATCAGCTGTATATATATATATATATATATATATATATATATATAGCATCATTTTCCTTCAATTCTTTACAGATTTTCTAAGTATTGTTTATTTTATTTTAGTAAAAAGAATTACATACAAATCAATTAATATATTATGTATGTATGACATATATTGTGTGATTATTTAAGTGAAGATTAAAGGCATTCATATTTTCACCCGATGAATATTAAAAAAATATAATTATTGTTTTTGCTTTAAAAAATATTTTTTTTTTTAAATGACACAGTAAAATTATATATATTAATAAATTATGTATATATATTTATTTATTCGTTTATTTAATAAACATATAAAATAATTGTTATTATATCTTATGCTTTTATTATAATAGATATATTCATGGCAACCAAGGAAGAAGTAAGTACAACTGAAGTGAAGATGGAAGAAACACCAGATAATTCAACCACTGAAGAGGTGCCAACTAGTCTAGAAACTATTCCCGAAGGGAATACAGCGCGAAATGGACTTCAAACAGCACCGAGAGACAAAACAAAGAGTATGATCTCATTATTATTACACATGCAATTTTACAAATGCACATAATGAAGTATATTTAAATTGGATGTATTTGATGTATTGGATGTAAATTTCATAGTTGATATACTGCTGAAAGCTACTGCCAATGCTCCAATCATGAAACAAAAGAAGTGGTCGGTCTCTCAAGACAATCCTATTGGACGAATCTCTGAATTCATAAAAAAGTATCTTAAATTGGATCCCAATGAAAGACTGGTATATTAAGTATCCCTTTTTCAAAATATTTTCTTCGATAGTAAAATAATGACAAATTTTTTGTCTTTCAGTTTCTCTATATTAATCAGACGTTTGCACCTGCTCCCGATCAAACAGTCAAGAACTTGTATGACTGCTATGGCGCTGATGGAAAGCTAGTCATACATTACTGTAAAAGTCAAGCATGGGGTTGAGATTCCTTGATGCTATTTTATTAAAATTAATTTTCCCTAATAATAATATATAAGTTAACATTGTGATATAATTCTATAACTTTTTGTATGTATAATATATAATTATTACACCTGATTTTTAGCTTATTTATAGGAGAAATCTTGAAGGAATTTTATATACTTCTGTTAGAAAAGTACAAAGATGTCATGGTTTTATTGTATATCATGTACATCATCATTCTTTCAATGTAGCGATATTGGAGTATAAATAAGTCAGCCTGATAAAATGATCATATATTATGTCTTTGATGTAATAAACTTTTTATTGTCCGAATCCGAAAATTCCTTCGGTTTTTCCGGCGTCTTCGCTTTATTGGATGATCCGTCGCTCTTTTTGTCCTTACATCGACATTTCGGTATACATGTGCTTAATTTGGAGTTCATTGAACTCAGCGACGCGCACTTGCAAACGGATATTCTTTCTTCATGAATTTCTTTTTTAGATCCTTTACTCTGATCGGAGACAGCAGACAACAGCTTTTGATCATCTGATGAATATTAATATTATATAATTTAATATTATTAAATAAACGTAAATTGCAATGTATCAAGCTTTGTCATATATTTGAAAATATGGTGTGCTCACTTAAACATGACGAAGTGGATGTTTTGGAGGATTGTACAGTCCGATTCACTATGACGCCTTCTTCATTTTCCGCTTTTTGTGAAGATAATTTATTTCTATCTCCACTAGGCAAGCTGTGTGCGGGACCAGATGCTTTTTCGTCTGCAGACTTGAAATCTTTCACTGACGGACATTTCCAAATCATAATCGCACCGTCAGCACTGGCCGTTACTATATAGTTGCCATCCGCGCTGAATTTACACGCTGTGATTATTGCGGCGTGCGAAGTACCGATATAGATGAGATCCGCATTGTCGTATTCCCAGATCTTGACAGTGCAATCGTTAGATCCAGTGACAAAGTATTGTCCGTCTGAGCTGATGTCGACGCAATTCATCGTTCCGATGCTGGAACCTTCAATTTCACGCACCAACGAGCCATCCAGAGTTTCCCAGTAGGCGATCTTTCGATCTGTACCACACGTCAAGATTTGAATGCCATCCGGTGTGAATTGCGCCGTCATGAACATCGTGTTCCCCATGAGAATATATTTCCTAATGCAGCGTCTATTACGAAAGAATTTTATTTACATCTAACAGTGATTTAATGCTTTACAGGCGTATACTTACGTTATATCCCAGATGACACACGTGCCGTCTGTACTCGAACTGATCAAGTTCTCATTGTTGCTCGAAATGTGTAAGGATGTTATCGGGCCACGATGTTCTTTCAGAATACTAATTAACCGTCGTACATTACATTTTATATCCCAAATACGCACCTAAAAATCGAATGCATCCTTACACTACTGGTGAACTAAATGAATAATGTGCGAATAATGCATTTGCACAGAGTCAAATTATTAAGGACCGTCTACATAGGACGCAAAACGCAAGTCGCGAATGCAGAAAAAACGCAGGACGCATTCGCGCGACGCAAATCTCACGTTGCAAGGGTCTATGAAAGATATTTATTAGATTCGAAAAAATAAACGGAAACCGACTGGATTTGAACTCGGAATCTCCCTCGCCTACTACCAAGACATTTAGTCTGCACGACCGCGACAGCTCCTCTCCGTTAACTGTTTATATTCCGAATCTCTAATGCTCGCTTACGGTCGTCTATTTCTTACATCTACATTGAACGCATCACGCAACTGATTGTAAGTTTGTCTTGTCTGTTTGTTTGTTTACTCTTATATACTATCAACCTTTGAAACATTGTGAACTCTGAGATAAAATGGATAAAGACAAACGTTTGCTATTATTTTTATTTTATAATGCCCGATTCTATCAACGTAGATTAACTTTAATCTCGGTTCAACTTATTCTTCATCTTTTTCTAGTTCTAAGAATCAACTTAGCACCATGCTTGATTCTAGTTCTAAGAATTATTCTACGTTGGTGGAATCGAGCATTAATAACAGAATTAAATTTACGTAAGCTTCTAATGAAAAGAAAAAAAAGAAAAAAAACGAAGGTGATGAATTCGCCCGATAAATAGAACACGTAAATTAAAAGGACACTACGATAATATGTTTATGTACATGAAAAATTACGATCATGAAGAACTCTTTGAATTTTTTTCTCTTTGCTGTGTTTCATCACATTTCACAAATTTTAAATGTAGGTTTTTTAGGTGGGTCCCCTTAGCGCACGTTAGTGCGATAGCACACATCGCTGTTATAAACGCTGATATACATAAAATTATTCAAATGTAAAAATATATAAATATTTCAAAACAATTATATAAATAGTCAACAATGAATTTCGTATTATTTAGCTAAATATGAAAATTATAAAATTAATAATTTATCAAAAAAATAATATTATGTTACTACATTAGATATTTTCTATATAGCAATCTTTAATGTGCATTAACCTAGAGTAGTGAATCGGCAATGAATCGAATTCGTTATTAAAGTTGGTTCAACTAGTCGCATATAAACTTGCGAAATCGTCATCTTGCATGCGCATTTGCGATCTGCGTTTTGCGTAGTCCTATGTAGACCAAAGAGCTTATTTATATATATATATATATATAGAGAGTAGAGAAGGCATAGGGATCCCTGTAAGTAGAAATGTTAGGCAATAGAAAGAAAAAAAATATAGAGAGGGCCATCTTTATCCTTATTTAATATTGCGCGCAACAAGGATGCTGATGGGCCTCTCATTTTTTGTCTTCTATCTGCTCACGCATTCTTAACTGGCTCCTTTACTCTATGTATATAAGTTCTTTGATGTAGATCCTTTAAGCTTCTAGGTGCAATGCTTTTGGTTTAATTTAGTATATGCATAGTACATAAAATTAATATTAATTTTCCATAGAATAGAGTAAATCTTATTCTTATTACTTCAAATTAAAATCCGATATTAAAAGATATACTTTGTGTAAAGCAAAATAAATCACCTGGCCATCGCAGCCACCACTAATCAACTTTGTGTCGTCGCTTGTGACTGCAATCGTCGACACTGCTTTCGTATGTGCGTTATGAATGGAAAAGTAGAATTCCCCGTTATGTGGCCTAAACGCTCTTATTATACCATCATTCCAAGCTGAAATATATAAACAATAAAAATTTTTGTGCAGTTTAGACATGAAAATAACTCGCGTTATTTTACACATATGCGATAAATCGCAATTGTGAGAAACTTTGAAGTGTGCGCGAAGAACTTTCGATGAATGAAAGATTATTATGTGCTGAAGTTAGGAATAGTAATCCTTATCAATTGTGCAGATAACAATAGAAAAATATTATAAAATTGTAACGTTATATGAAATTTTTGAAATATTAAAAATTTCGGTAACATATAAACTGAACTAGACATGCATACCGGAAAATAGCACTTGATCATTGCACGCAAATTGTAAACTAGAGCAAACGAAATTCGCTACGGTGATACGAATTATCTCCTTCTGCTTTTCCAATTGCCACAGCCTGATGTCGTTCTTACTGCCTGTTGCAAATATCTTCGAATGATTGCTACAATATTAGAATAATGTTAATCGAACTCAGTCAATCCGTTGTGAATTTGATATCTTTACCGTGGAAATGCAATGCTATATATACAACTAGTGTGAGAGGTGATGAGTAGACGCATGTGAAAATTTGACAGTTGAATTTGATAGATCTCGCACCAAGATGTCCCAATCAACACGAACTTGTTCATATACAGAATCATGGACATTACGGCACTGCATACATTCTCCGCTTGATGCTGATAAAAACAGATAACAATTACAATTCGGTCATTGTAAATACTCCGCAATTTATTTTTATGTTTAATGATTTTTGTCACTAATTTTTCCTTGCAATGCGATATTTTGTATCAATACTTTGATGAAAACCATTTTATGAAAATATATGATTTTTTCTAAAAATTAGATTTTTCATAGAATATAAAACATTTTTAAACTTTATCAAATATAAAAATAAATATAAAAATAGATAGAAATAAATATAAAAATAAATATAAAAATAAATATAAAAATAGACGAAATAATAAAATTTTCTTTTTTGTCTGTAATGAAATTCTGATAATGTATAAAAAAAACTTGAAATTTTCTATTTAAACATAAGATATTTTTTTTATCTATCTTATATCCTTTATACAATTTAAAGATTTTCATAAGTTTTTAATTTTTTTCTGAAAGAATACAAAATAAAACGCCTTAGGATAAAATTATAATTTTTCTGTTAATGATACATGTGTTCTCTAAACTTGTATTTTTAATGAATACTTCTACTGTTAAAATTATATACTTTTTAATATTTTTTTCAGAAAATGTTGAATAATACATATTTTTTCTGAAATAATTCCTCCTACAAAATATTTCACTGAAATTTTCAGAAACATTTTGTTGCACAATTTTACAAAAATTATTAAAAAAATATGATCAATGAATATGTCAATGAAAGTCAGAAATTCATATCTTGAACAATAATTCCAAGAAAAAAAGATAATATGATTAAAAATATTTAAATTTATCTATATTTGTTTCAATAAATTCTAATCATAGATGTTTCTCAGAAATTTTTAAATTTCTAAGAAATTTCTTTTACAAATATCTTTACAAAGAAAAAAAAACATTGCAGAAATAATTAGAAAATAAAAAATATTTTTAGAAAACTATAGTTTTTTCATTTTTATAAAATATAATACCTTTTTAACGTTTCCTACTTTTCTCTAGAAAATGCTTCAATTTATTCTTTTTCATATAATTTTATAATTTTATTATTTTATAATTTTTAAAAAAGATTCAGGAAAATATTTTCACCAGGAACTTTATGGATAAAATATTGCTAAAGTATCTAAAAATTTAGATATAGAAAGATCTGAAAATAATCTTATTGGGCTATTCAAATTATTATATATAACGTTTATATATAATGCTGTAAAGATTTTTTATATTCTGGAAATTAATTTGTACATTTTTCATAATTATTTAATATTTATCTTATTTAATTTATTATTTAATGATCTAATAAAATTATTTTCAGCTCTATATCTGCCAAATTTTTAGATATTTGTTTGTTTTTTATTTTTCTTCATTTCTATTAATTGCAAGGTTCGTTTTCTTTTTTTTCCTTGTGTGTGTGTGTGTGTGTGTGTGTGTGTGTGTGTGTGTGTGTGTGTGTGTGTGTGTGTGTGTGTGTGTGTGTGTAGGCGTATATTACAAAATGACTTAAATGACTTACTGTAAGTATCTGCGGTGTATTAGGAAACTTTGACGGCTTGTGCGTTTGATTCTTCTTTTTGTTTATTATCTGAATCAATTCGACGACACCGTCACCAGTACCAACCACCAATTTTCCATCTTTTAGAAGTAGTAGACTCCTCACTCCTCCTGCATACAAATCACCTTCACCTATCTTCATTTTTTTTGGATCACGCGTTATCTTCGAGTAGCAACCAACCATTACCGGCAAGCGCGCCGGTTCGCCACATTGCAAATCATCATGCAAGTTTAATCTGCAAAGGAAGAAGATGATTAAACGACGAGGACGAGTAAGTAAATAACATCACTACGAAGATGAAGCACAATATCACGATTAAAAGATAAATCTTAATTAAATAATAGACATTGCAAATATATGTTCTATGTGACCTTGCTTTAATAATATCACCGGAAGAAGTGCCGCAATAAACGATCTCATCTCTCTCGTCCACGGCGATACAGTTGATGATGCGCTTCAATTTGCCCACTTCCATGTCGATCCCGTGCATCTTGCGCTTCTCTGTCTCGATCCACCAGATCTTCAATGTCCTATCGCCTGAGGTAACGAAACATTTGTCGTGAAGATGCGTCCTTGCGATGTTATATGCATCGCCGCTTATGTCATTGCTGGCGAACGATCCTGTGTAGAAAATTGTTTTTTAATATTTGAAATTCACGTGTTGAATTTGTTATGTGCAGATTGAAAGAACCAATTGAAAGAAAAACATCTCGTGTTTCTTCATTCAAACATTCTAGATAGTAAAATTGTAGCAGTTTACTGACCGATTGGCAGCGAATTCGATTAGATTTTTATTACAGATCCATATGTTTACATTAATCTCAGGATCTGTCAAGATAAAGTTTGCTGACATGTTTTGCCAACAGATTGGCATTGCATATCAGCAGACTCTCTGGCGACAATTTACCGACATTGTTAGACGTTACAAATTTTGTGCAAAATTTGTTGTCTTTCTGCAAAACATTCATCAAACCATCGATAATCATCGTGATGGTATAATCATCGATAACGAGATCTATTCAAAATCTGTCTTTGTAAATTTAATTATCTACAAAAATCTCATATATGCGATTAAGATTTTCCGTGCAGATTGGCGTGGATTTGAAAGAACATTCTGAAGAAAAGAATACCGCAAATAAGAGAACTTTTCCGGACATCCCAGATGATTAAGTTGCCGTCGTCCTTGCCGCCGAGACTTATGAGGAAATCGCTGTTGCTGGTGAAACACAAATCCACGACGCTGACTTTGTGCGTCTCGTAACTGCTTTTTATCGTGCCTTCCTTATAATTCCATACGATTACCATAGCCTGTGAAGCGAAAAAATGCCACTCAATAAAAGTGAATATAATATCGGATATAATTAGATATGAGAATATTAAAGATGTACCTTGAAACCAAGATGATTGTTTTGACCAGAAGCAATATATTCGCCGCACGGAGAAACGCACAATGTCGAAACATTGTTCGTGTGACCGCTGAGGAATCGTTGTTTGCCAGTTTCGATGTTCTTTATAGCAACCTTAAGGCCCATCGGATAGAGGATGTGCTTTTCATCCGGATGCAAGTGTAGAGCGTTTTTCGTTATACCTTAGAAAGTGAACGTATGTATAATTATATGTACAATTCGAAAGAAACGTAACAAATACAGTAAATAATTATAAATAAATGTAAAATTAATTTAAAATATAAAATAGAAAGGTAACACGCCATATAAAATTTCATGTCGTCAAAGTATTGTTTTCAGATCTTTCAAAAATTTAAATCTCCTGCAATAAAAAATGTTTTTATCTGATTGATATTAATCAATATTATTTAATCAATCTTATTAATCATCCATTTCGCTTAATTCGCTTCCAATTCCGTCAATATATTTCGAAATTCACTTAATTTGTTAAGCTCGATAGAATTCTGCATTTCCCCATCTAAAATAAAATCATGAAAGATAAGATAAAAAAAATTGCTGCTTCTCGCACAAACCATCAAACGCGATTATTCCAATCGCTTCGAGATTCTGAGGCTCCATATCGCTTTGTTCAATGATACTATACAATAATATTATGCTGACACAACATAAATTCGTAGACTGTGTAATTGTGGAAACAACGACGGCGTCACCGTGGTGATAAATTGACTGTTTACACACCCCATACACTCTCATCAAAATGCAAAAATGATTATCCTTATATCAGACACAAATATAAGAAATAATCAATTTTTTAAATAATTTTAAATTGTCATATATTTGCGTGTGTCTTGCAACAAAATTAAGATATAAAATTAAAATTTTTTATTAAAAATACATCATATTATTGTGTCCAATATAATTAATAATTATAGAAATATATTATTTCTATGCACTTTATATAATAAAATTTAAAATATTATATATATATATATATATATATATATATATATAATATTTTATAATATCTATATCTATATCTATATAATTTTATATATATCTATATAATCTATGTAATTTTTGCAGTAATGAATGAAAAAATATAATCAATAAAAATTTGCGAATATACAAATTTCATCTAAAATACATCTCCTCTTTCAATAAGATTTCTCTCTTATATATTATATACTTTATTTACGATTTCTCTCTTATATATTATAGCACTTTATTTACGATTGTTAGTATCACAGTTCTCGTTCATACCGATTGATTATCTTTTCATTTTCAAAAAATACATAATTTTTCTACATAAATTTTTCAAATAATATAAATGTGTCATATGTTATACATTGATTAATATGATTAATATACTTAATTAATTTTGAA
This sequence comes from Pogonomyrmex barbatus, assembly GCF_055798465.1. Taxonomy (NCBI): domain Eukaryota; kingdom Metazoa; phylum Arthropoda; class Insecta; order Hymenoptera; family Formicidae; genus Pogonomyrmex; species Pogonomyrmex barbatus. The sequence goes on along the minus strand of NW_028297116.1, from coordinate 26,135,407 downwards.
TGAGATTTTTTTTTATTTAAATCAAATAATGAAATAATTGTGATAAAGAATCACAATATTATAACGCATATGGCTTTATCTTTGTTTAGAACGTGAACGTGAAGAAACATCGGCACACTATCTTTTTTGTTATCTCTATATAAAATAAAAATATAAGATATTTACAGAATTGTATAGGTTGTGATATATAATTTTTTAATTGAAATAAATTGCTTAAAGAACTTTGGATCGCTAACTTCTTGATATAAAGTGGCAAACAATTAAACTATCATTTTCATTGCACTGGAAAATGCATCGCATTGGATTCAGTAGCCTTGCTTCCTGCTCGAAACGAGATAATTAGCATTGATATCGCGATCAGCATCGGATGTCTGGGTGAAAAAAAGTCACATAAATCAGAATTTACGTACACGCGACCTGTCGGTGATGATGTCGCGGATGCGTCGCCATGAGATTGCACGTGAGGAGAATTTATCAAATCGGAGGAATCAATTACGAAGGACACGTAATTCCACTCTGAAAATAAAATTGAAGATGAATGTCTTATTTCGAGCACAGACGATTCAACAGACCGAGCTGATAACATTAAAAAAATCAATACTTTCAACAAGCGACAAAAAGAAGTAGAGATAGATATGCGAATTATTCGAATATGAATTGAGTTGAATCAGAAAAGATTTGATTTTATTTGGATTTGAATCTATGATTTGAATTCGAACTGTTCAAAAATTTTAGATTTTAGGAAGCTTAAATAAATCACATATGTATATTAACAATATTATATATTATGTTTCCCATTAAGAAAAACAATACAGCTATTTGTTTTTTTTTTTTTTTTAAGTAAAGTAACAGTGCATTCTATTTCACATATGCGCAAGTGATTTTACAACAATAATTATGTTGTTTATTAAAATTTATAATTGATTCAATTCAATTCCGAATGAAATTTTGTCAATCTGATTCAATTGAAATTCCACATTTCTTGATTGAGATTGAAAAAATTTCTCGAAATCTAAAAAATTTAGAAAATAAAAAAGATTTTATTTCGCAATTATTTCAGAACCGATCCAATTTTCAAACTTGTTTCGATCGTAATATTTACGTTTTTCCAGAAACATAGACAAATTTTATAATATCTTTACACGGAAAGAATAGTTTTGCTGAAGTATTTAAAAAGTTGATTCAGATATATATATATATATATATATAGGTCTAAAAATAATTTTGTTAGGTCACCAAAATAATTATGTAGAACGTTCAAATTAGCTCCTAAAATATTATATTTTTGTAATATTATTATCATGCTTATGCTTATGTATGATAATAATACTACATAATTATTTTTTAATTGATTTAATGATCCAACAAAATTACTTTCAATTTTATATTTAACAAATTTTTAGATACTTCAATAAAATTATTCTTTCTATTTTTAGAGCAACTTTTTAGATTTATAATTTGCTAAGTATAGATTCGTAACATATGTGAGATACATGTTCAACAAAAATTAAAAAAATTTTGTGCACAAAATTCGGAAAATTGGAAAGCGCATTTCTTTTAGAAGTATACGTATCGCGAAAAGTTTCCTCGCGGAAAAGAGATGTCAGAACGATTTCTCTTCACTGCCGATGCGCATAGTGTCATAAAATTCAATATTCGACATAAAGCTGTCCGGAAAAACTAGAGAGAGACAATCGACTCCCTCTATTTCTCTCAAAAACGTCGAAGCACGCGACCAATTCGCAGCCGTAGCTGAGTTTATCACCTCCTCGCCGCTCTTACCTGTTCCTCTGTCATTCCCCACCCTGGATAATGCGCGACGAGCACACATGCAGATATAAAGCGAACTTAACGAGGGTGCCGGATTCAGTCGCTCGTGACACGTGCGTACGATTCGCCGGGGACAGGATAGGAGCGGAGTCCATCCGCGTCGGTGTCTTTGCATTCAGGAAGCCCGGGAAGTCCTTGCAGCCTTCGAAAGGGCAATTTCGCCCAGAACGCCAACAGTTTTGGTTTTAACAATTTATTAAAAACGAAAAAAAAGGAATCATCGGCGCATTCGTGTTTCCCCGAGGATAATTCCCTTCAAAAATGATTTCCGCGTGGAAAGCATGCTGTAAGTATGATCTCGCGCTTATAGCTCCCTCCGTGAGAATTCGTTTGTTGGATAAACGCGCGTATCTGACCGATTTCTTATTCATCAATTCGCGGATTCCGAGTGATTTGATACTAATCAACAATTCTATCGATTGCGGTAAATCATTGCGCGCGCGCACGAATGAATGATTTGTTTCATCGATATCAGGAGTTCGTACCTATTGAATACTAGATCAATTGTAGCGGAGAGGAACGTCGGTATGTAGAACATACAAAAAAAAAACAGATTGACGTTGAATATTTTGCAATCTCTTAAGTGGGTGATATGACCGTGAAGCTATCGCGATGAATTAGCATGCGAAGATAGAATCGCGCATACCGCATAAGTTTTCTCGAAATTGTGTCTTTTCGATCAGCACGTGATTGAAGTTAGCACGCGCAGTCTTCGATATATTTTATATAGAAATAGAGTTTTTATCAAAATATACAAATCGATCGACATGTATCTAATATAACAAAAAAACGCTGATATTTTTGGCCATCAAACAGAACGCGTAATGTTTATGAATTTTATATGCTATATTTACGTTTTCGCGAGATTCAACTAAAGAGTAAAAAAATTGTATCTATCATTATATTGCAAAGTGCGACTTTGCCGCAAGTTAATCATCGATAAACCAGAAATCCTGATTTGTTAAAGCTGCATTTGCCTAAATAATCTATCAACTTTCACGCTCGCTCGATCACGGAAAATGCCTTGACATTAATTACAACCCGTTCGTTTGCTCAGCACTTCCTAACATTCAAGTAATCGCAAATGTATCCAGCAATCTAATCATATAATTAATCATTATTTAGTCAGTCATTAATCATTTCTCTTAGCTGAATCGGATCGGAAGGAGAATTAACGGAACCAATCGACTCGATTCTCGAGGCAAGGATCGGAAGCAAAAAGCTAGTGAAAGAAATAAAACAAAATCCCGGAAACTCCGATTCTTTCCTCTATTTGTCGACTATCGATCAAGCTTGATCTGAAACCAATCTCTCTCTCTCTTTCTCTCTCTCTCTCTCTCTCTCTCTCTCTCTCTCTCTCTCTCTCTTGTAATCTTTGATAGCGTAACGATCAACCTGCAGAAATCGATGCTCGTATCACATCTCCCTATCAAGATCACTTTTCTTTTACATTCTTTATATAGCAAAAATACGTGAGGTGCAAACGTCTCTTGCTTATGCGACATCCGTGAATCATGCGTTCGTTATGAGATTTTAATAAATGAATAATCGCAGAATTGTTGGAAGTGATTGTATATATTAAATTAAACAGAAAGTTTGTCATTTTTCCTTTCAGTAGAAAGATAATCGAAAATAATCAAAGATAAGTTCAATATCTTGATTAATAGAGTTTTGATTTTATTCATAACACTTTTCTTTTAATTTTCTTAAGAAAAAGAAATTATTATTTATAAAAAAATAAATTTTTAAAATACTTTATTCTGTCCGATATATTAAAAATAGCCTAGCATAAAAAATCGATTTCACGGGAAAAACTTAATAAAAAATCAGTTTATAAAAAAAACCGTTATGTTTTAAAGTTCAGCTTGATATAATTATATAATACTATAATTTCAAATAATCAGTCATTCAGAAACTTTGCATAATAAATAATACGATCATAATGAATTGCATTATGCTTATATTTTTAAAGTTGATTTGAACAGAGTACTCACAGAAAATCAATATTATTATATTTTAATCATAATTCAACATATGGTATTTATCTATATGCTCGACTTTGACATTTTTTCTCCCATAGGTTGCGTAATTAATTTTAAAAAATTGGGTAATTAATTTTGCCTTCGTATATTTTTTACATAGTTAATTTCTTCATTAAACAAAAAACCAATATCATATAAATTTACGTAAATTTTTTTCAAATTTTACAAATATATTATCAAAATATTTTTTACTTTTACATTTTACATTTTTTTACAAAAAGCACAGCACTTTTAAATGATTGTAATTAAAACAAATATCATAAATGCCAAATAAACTTTAATAAATTCATGTAAAAATTATTGTTAATTTTTTGGCAAAAATCACACGATTAACTGATTTCAAATGTCGACGACCCTTTCTTCGAAGTTGTAAATGAATTAAATGCTATAAGTCATGGTGATTTCAATGTGCAAGAATCCTTGCTCCATGATCTTCCTTATCGAAGTTTCGCGATCGATCATTTGACATTAACAATCTTGTGCTCGCGGCTCCTCGCGACGCTTAATAACACATAAATTAAATAATAAGCTACTTGCACCGCGTGCATTCGTTCGATCATTGTATGCTGCGTTTATTTACGAACATAATCACTGTCGTTCAGGGAATAGTTTAGATCGCGAGCCTAATTATAGAAATTAAATTGCAAGCGCACATTGATCCACTCCGCCATGGAAAACAACGTTCTTGTTACCATCTAGAATTTGTTGAAACAATCAGTAATTACAGTAGATTTAGAAAAAGAGAGAGAGAGAGAGAGAGAGAGAGAGAGAGAGAGACAGAGAGAAAGAATATTATCGGTTAATCTTCATTCTCTTTAGACATATACTTCCCGCAATACTTATCGCACGATAAGATAACGTCCGATAAGTAAGCAATCGGCATTCTTTATAAGAAGAAAAGCAATTGTTATATGCTGCTACCAGCGTTGTCAATTGTAATGTCAGTGACAAGTCGTTTTTACACGCTACATTGCACACCACCGTAGAACTTATTAATTGATGGCGGCAAGGCTATGGATATCGAGAATATCTAGAGAAACGCGCCTCTATTGTATAATCGTCGTTCACATTTAAAATCGAAGGTTTTGACCGGAAAAACAATCACTCATCGAAAAAAAAGGTAGCGAGATTCGCGACTTATTGCGCTTTATTGTATCCCATAATCAGTCTATTGCGACTCGTTAAGGATATTTTTTCTACAACTTTACCGAATAAATTTTATTGTAAATTAATAAAAGAAAAATTATCTGACCGATAAACTTGATTTGCTCGTCGTATTTAATCAATCAATAAGTTGTCTTTTTTTAGAGTCCTTATCAAAATATATAGATTTTTGTATTTATCGAAATTACAAGTGCTTTCAATACTAATAAGCATGATTCGATGTCGATCGAATTTACAACAATTGCTCTTAATGATATCATAAATTATTATTATTACTTTCGTGTGACATAATTGCAGGAAGTTTCGAAAGATAATGCGATAGATGCGATTCTGTTATGTCAAATCGACTTCCACGTTAATTATTCGGATTGATTGATGCAGATTAGTTTATGCCTTCTTCGATACATACGCGCTCTTTCACATGCACATGCGTATTTACATAAACTTGAGTCGCAAAGTTCGATCGCGCGTGTTTCGGCATTTTTATAAATTAAAGAAGGATTGCGTGCCGGATATACAAAGTATGTATTGCATTATTCCCAACATGATCGCGAATAAAATTCGGACGTAATATCGTGTAAATAGATTGAAACTGAACGGGATAGATTCGCGCGAACTTATTTGATTTTCCATAAACCACGATCGCATGAGAATTCATACAGCGCGTCACGCCATATCAGATTTTAGCAGAAGTTGACATGCGAAGAATATCGTTGCTTTTTAACGCGATCTTGCGATCGAGATTGATTGAATTTTGCACGGGCGTGATTCCCGCTCGCCAAAGCGTGAATGTTTATAAACGACGTATCTTGTAATATAAATTAAATAATCGATCGCAATTAAGTCGCAGGCGTGCGAGTGCGTATCTTTGTGGAACGCATTTTATCAAATTTTATATCGACACTTGATTAATAAGCAAACAAAAGATAAACGCAAGGCAAATGCAGTAGTTCGCAATTAAAGGTATCGTTTTTTTTTTTTTTTTTTTTTTTTACATAAATCGCATAATGATTATTGAAGAACGAATCGACGACAACGACTTGTCACCTTTCTCTTCGTTGATGACAGTGGAATGTTTTCGTAACTGTAATTAATAGCGTCGATTAATTCGCGCGCAGATTAAACTATCGAACAGACTTCTGGTGACTTAATCTGTAACAAGAAAGAACTGATAATATGATATATGCGCTCTGCATTCTTTTCTTTCCGTCAAATTCAGAGTGAAAAGTTGTATATTAAAGTTTGCGCAATTCGCGGCGCGAAAACCAAGTAATCGCGATTAACTTGCGTAATTGCACATCATCGCAATTTTTTCCCTTTCGTTGAAATGTCAAATATAATTCTGTGAGTCCGATGATGTTGCACCTATTTCACGATTTCTCCCTCGCCATTAAATGCAGCAAGCAATCTCGCGGATTTGCGCGTCTTACATATCACACAATTTCTAGAACCCTTGAGATCGTAAATCACATTGTTGTGTGTCGCAAGTTTATTTTTTACTAATTCCGCACCAAAGGCAGCCCGAGACGACGAGATATCGCACAGATATATCATATTCGATAATAATCTATTTTAGCTGCTTCAATTCATTTGAGCTCCGATAAGGAAAAAAAATTCGCATTAATCCTCAGAAATCGATTAACGATCGTCATTGTCATTGTTGCGCAAAAGCAATTGTCATTTTATCTCGTATCCATTCAATAGATTTAATTATTTCAAGTAATTAAAGTGTATTGCAACAAATCTATGACTTTCATAAAGTTTGATCATCAATGCTGTCATCAGTTTATCACTTGTTAATATATAAGGAATATTAAGGATTGTATTACATTCCTATTTTTTAAAATTTTTATATTTACAATGAAAACATTATGAAAAGTTTACAGATTAATCTAAATTACATTTAAAAATAATACGAAAAGGTTTAACAACTTGGGTTTAGAATTTGGATCAAAAATTATTTATATAAATAAGTAGAAGTGTGTAATTAAATTCATAATTTGTTCATTATATAAAATAGGTATAATATAATATATCTACACATCAATCTCTATTACACATCTCAATTCTCGTGTGTTTTAATAAAAATGTAATTAAAAAATAATTATAAAATAATCTCATTTTTTTATTTAAATACATACCTACCTACCTTATATTTAAATAATTTTTGATCCAAGTTCTAAACCGTCGCAAAATTTTGTGTATTACTTTTAAATGCGATCTAGAATAATCAATAATTTTTTCATAATTTATTCATTGTATAAAATAGGTATAATATAATATATCCACACATCAATCTTTATTACACATCTCAATTCTCGTGAGTTTCATAATAATAAAGAACAAAACTCCGTTTCATTTCCTGTCTATCGCTGTCTATCAAGGCTCTCTCAATCACATCTTCTCTTTCGGCCCGCTTCGCGTTTGTGTGAATGAATGCACGGGAATATTGAAAAAGAATAACGTGACATCTAATAAAAAGGAAAGAAAAAAATTAAAGTAAATGTATGAGACGCACGGCCACGCTTATCTGTGCTGCGCGAAAGCGGTAGCAATTATGATATCCCAATGATTGGATTGCGCCACGACGTCAAACAAGAGTACGTCACGCGCGCGAATGACGATTACATAACGTTTCATACCGATAATTGACGAATTTTTAATACCTAGTCTTATAATATGGGGCAAATGGAGGATCACTATCTCGCGACGTAATTGAGACGCTGCCGATCATATTGGCATCGATCAGCGCGCGCTTCTCTTTTTTCCTCCTTTCTCTTTCTTTTCTTCGGGTGAAGGCGAACCTTCCCGCAAGGAATTTTTCCTGTTCCTGAAACCCTTCTCGGAGGCTACCGGCTCACCTCCCGCAAAAATAGTTCCTACTGCCTGCCACGCGCGATAATTATTATCGATCAAGTCGGCACTTCATCGGCTTTCGCAAGACACGCAAAAAAACCGCGGCGTTTCTGCGGCGGTGAGATTTTTGCAAGATGCAGTATATTTCCACCGACCACTTTTTCCAAGGCAAAAGAAACACTTTTGCGGTTTTTCCTTTTGCGGTTTTTCGCGTACTCGAGAAAAGTTCAGGCGTGAAACTTTGCCACAAGATTAAGGAGAGGACAAATGAAATAAATCTAATCGTAAATGGAATCCTCGGAATTTTCGTTTATTTAACAATGATGAGCGATCAACGTTCGAGGAAACTTGATCTAAATAATTTTCTCTTATTCCTTCTTATTCACTTTTGCGAAAACGTTTTTGTAATTTTTGTAAAAGTGTTTCCGACATTGCAAATCAATTTATTCGCGAGCAGGATAATTCTGCTTGCAATTAAAGAATGTATGTATTGGAGATTGTATTGAATAGTAACATTCTATGTTTTTGTTACTATATTTTTGTTACTATTGTACAATCCATGTAAGATTGTACAGTAGTAACAAAAATTTATCAAAATTTGAAAAAACATATTGCTCATATCATTTGAAACATCAAATAAATATAAATTCGAATTATAAAAAATTAAACAAATCAACATGATGTTTAACATTTTTCTGAAAGAAAATATTCCTACTTAATATTTTTTTACTAAAAGACAAAAACTTTTAATTAACAATATTTTTAAAATCAACCGATAATAATAAGAAATAATAAAAATTAATAATTTTTTAAAAAGATTTGAGTTACTGTAGGACTGTATGAAATAATTTAACATATGTATAAAATATAAAAATAATTAATTATGCATATCACAATAATAATTTTAAAATAAAATATAAATTTTGAATATACTATTTAGTTCCAATATTAATGTTGCAATACTCGATTTCTTTGTACATAAATCAACGGAAATTTAAAAATTGTAATTTTCAAATATATCGTATGCTTGCCTATTTTCTACACAATATTCAGAAAAAATAGTAGAACACTAATTTTTATTAATAATTTATTAATATATATTGTATATTTATTAATATATATTATTAATATATTTTGATGTATTATACATATATTTTTATCAACAATATTGCCAATCATAGATTCGATATATAAATCTGATCGATTATTAATTTGTAAACACTATGTGACAAAATACACAAATATATACATGCGACAGAATAGAGGAATAAATATCTGAAAAAGTATCTGAAAATCAGTCGCATCACATATAAGAAAATAAAAATAAATAATGAAGCTTGTTTCTAATCGAGTTTGAGTAAAGCTTTAATAAAATCTAGAAGTTTAATTAGTAACTTAATAATAATAATAACTCATCTATTTTTGAGTCACACTCTGCATACATAATCTATTAGAAATATAAATGACTAAATTTCACGTTTAAGAAACTTGACGTAAGTGTCAAGTGTTCTCCATGTAAGTAATGAGGCTAACGGGATCTAAATAAAATTTTTACGCATGTGCCACTGCATCCTCGAGATGTCTCGTCGAAGGTACCGGCAAGGAAAGTCGAAGCCGCGTACGAGGAAGGAATAGCGATCAATTCGACAGCTGAACGGACGATGTTCAAGCTATTGCCATTATATAGATAAAAGTCAGGCAAGATGTACATTCCGTGGCTGAATGAATTTTAAGGGAGGATGTACTTCTTAAAGCGCAACCCTGAACGCGAAATCCTTGAAGAGACGGAAGGCCGCAATGCGATTGTTCCTCTTCGTTATAATGTGATCGAATCGCATAAGTAAGTTCACCGGAACACATTATGTATATCGGGACACGTACCATATGTACGGTACGTGCATGCGTGCGTGCGTGCGTGCGTGATCGTAGACGAACAGCCGTAGAATAGAAAACGCGCAGCCGAAGGTTCATTCACCAAATTGGGAAAAGAAACTGCCATGCAAAGGTTGACCGAGTTCAACGAAATCAAGAAGTCCCATCGCAAGCATCTTCGCCTCGCACATTGAAATTATTTTCCTCGTGATTTTCCTCGTGTTTCATAATATTAGATCTAAAAACACTTTCTTGTACAGTACAAATTTTACAGCTATTTCAATAATACTGCTGCAACATTGTAACGTTGCAACAATGTTGCTATAATATAGTTGCAAAGTTTATGTTGTATGAGTTTTATCAAATCTGAGAACCGTAGTTAAACCGAAAGTAACCTGACATATGTGTTTAGTTAACCAAATCTCGTCTTAATGCAAGTTGCCGTAATGTTTTGCCGAAGTCAAAAGTAGGACCCGTAGAATAGTGAAAGTACAGTTTCGTACAAACATTAACGCGTGAGCGATTTATTGGATAAAAAAGTTATAGAAAAAAAAAAAAAACATGTCTTTGATAACATCTTGAAACAAGCGACAAGTAATCGAATAACAAAATGTATACAACAGAGATAAGCACACAGTAATGTGATCAAAGTCCGATACGTGAATCTTTGCGATGGATGCACAAATAACTTCTGTGTGAGTAAATGGATTAACCCGTAATACCCAAAGATCTTTTCATTACATTGTATTGCTTTCTGATTACATTTAAATAACATTAAAAAAATAACACAATATAATAAGTAACACTCGACAGAATCTTAAGCACCTAATAATCTTTTTTTAGTTTTTTTTAATTTATATAATTTATATATACATTCAAGATAATGTATGCTTATGTTGCCCATCATGTGTCGTTATTTTTAACAAATTTACAACATGGCAGCTCAAAACTAGAGCTACATTTTTCTTTTAAATTGATAATCAAATATGATATCGATTACTCCCCTTCTTTCTCTCGAGAAATTCTTATTGCAAAATTCTTATTTGCAAACATTATCATCTTAGCTAGGATTTGAATTATTGGCCAGATGTAGTGATTCGATCACGTGATAATATTTATCGCAATAATATGTAGATACAAGATGTAGTGACAAGGACATTATTTTTTAGTCGACGTAAAAAATAATAAATTTAACATAATAAGCCGAGAATATGTCCAATGTTGACCAATGATGAAATCTTTTTAATAAAAAAATTTTGATGCGCAATGATATTTTTCATTATTTCTAAACTCTTGCAATCGGTGAGTGTTGCAGCAATTATTGCTTGTGTTTAAAATTACAAGTCATAGTGATTAAAGTTTGTCTCAGTTTGTTAAACACAACGAAATTAATCACGTAGAGTTTGCGAAATTATGATTGTAGGTGGTCGATTGCCGCAGCGATGGATATTCGCTATCATGGGATTTCTGGCGATTCTAAATGCCTATACCATGAGAGTCTGCCTCTCAATCACTATTACAGAAATGGTGATTCCCATAAATCATACTTACACAGACGATACTTGTCCCGCAAATTTATCAACGAATTCAAATAATGATTCAAACAATCAATATGATAATCGATATCACTGGGACGAACGTACACAGGTAACAAAGATTTTACACAAAATTTTAAATTTTTTAACTATCTTAACTAAATCTTTAACTATCAATAAAATGCATCATTTAAGATGCATCATTTTCATCATTTCATGCATCATTTTTATTTTCGCTGTTATCTTTATTCTTACATTTGCTCCTCTTTGTATTTATTTGTCTTTATTTTTATACCTTTTTTCCTCACTCCAGGGTCTTATCCTCTCATCTTTTTTCTGGGGCTACGTCCTCACGCATCTGCCAGGCGGAATGCTAGCTGAAAGGTTTGGTGGCAAGTACTCTCTCAGTCTCGGTATTCTTTCAACAGCGATATTTACTCTGTTGACGCCGGTGGTGGTTACGTGGGGTGAGTCAACTGGCCTGATCGTGCTTCGGATTCTCATGGGCTTCGGTGAGGGCACGACCTTTCCGGCATTGAACGCTATGTTGGCGCAATGGACTCCGCCGGAGGAAAGATCGATTATAGGTTCACTAGTGTTTGCTGGTGCCCAACTTGGTACAGTGTTCGCCAATGCGGTGTCTGGCGTAATTATACATAACTATGGTTGGCCTGCGGTCTTCTATGTGTTCGGCGGCATCGGCGTACTATGGTTCCTCATATGGGTATTGCTTTGTTACAACAATCCGTACGAGCATCCGTTCATCTCCGAACGCGAAGTCAAATATCTTCATGAACGTATGAACGAACATACTCATAGTAAACCACCACCGGTGCCCTGGCGGCATATGCTGTCTTCGTTGCCTGTCTGGGCTCTGATTACCGCCCAAATCGGCCACGATTGGGGTTTCTTTACTTTAGTCACTGATCTACCTAAGTACATGAGCAGCGTTCTGAAATATTCCATCAAGAGTAACGGCTTCGTCTCAGCATTGCCCTATCTCGTCATGTGGTTTAGCAGCATAGGATCATCCTGGCTGGCCGACTGGATGATCACTAAAGGCATCATGTCGCGTACTAACGTACGAAAACTCGGCACCACGATCGCCTCCGTAGGTCCAGGTGTCTTTATTATCGCCGCCTCATATGCCTCGTGCGACAAAACGCTAGTGGTGGCCATGTTCACTATCGGCATGGCTCTGATGGGTATGTAATGCAAATTTGTATCATTCCTTAAAATTTTATAATCTGCAGTTTGCGAGATAAACGCGAGATAAGGACCTTTTCTCATGTTTTTAACATTTGTCTATTTTCTGCAGGTACCTTCTATCCTGGGATGAAGGTCAATGGGTTGGATCTTAGTCCTAATTATTCTGGTACCCTGATGGCATTGGTAAATGGAATCGGCGCCTTCACTGGTATTATTACACCATACATCGTTGGCGAGTTGGCACACGAGCAAACGCTTACCCAATGGCGAACCGTCTTCTGGATCGTCCTGGGCGTTTTCATCGGTACGAATATAATTTTCGTTATATTCGCTAGTGGCGAGGTTCAATACTGGAACGATCCCGACTTTGTGATACGAGATCGGGAGGAAAGGCGGTTGAAGCTGGAAGGAACAAAGGCCGAAAAGAATAAGGAGGATAAGAAATCGGTGGAGAAATATTGAAAATTGAAGTATTGAAAGATGAAAAAATATTACCTCCAACATTCTTCCTCGCGATGCTACAGAAAGCGTTATTTCTTAACGAACGGGAAACAAATCGAACTCTCTTTCCCGTTAATAATCTCACGACCATCCGATTCCGAGACATCATCTTTCCTCGACAAGCTCATTCTCAAGGTCTGCCTGTTGTTTCGCCGCAACTTTCAATGAAGATCTCACATCCGCGTGAAGAGATGCCCGAGAAAGATGCGCATTGACATCTCTTGCGCATAATCCTTGAATAGTAATTTTATGCATTAATTTATAACATTAAGTCGCACAGTCGGAATGCATCTCGAATTCACGTCAACTCGTATCGCGAGCGCTCAACGTGCCGGCGACGTTTACGCAAGCGAGCCTTTTCGTTGTGAAAGGAGAAACTGTAAATTAAAGCCGATAGACCATTAACCATTGTACATATTACAAATTGTATAGAATTATAAGTAAGCTTATAGTGTGAATTTAATTTAATAATGTTCAAATTTTAAGTTTAAAGTACTAATCGCCCAAATCGTCAGTATATCGCTATTTCTAATAGAAGTATACATTCAGGCAATCGAGTTCTTCTCGAGAATTCGATTCGGCAAATCCTATTGCGAATTAGTAATATACTGACAAAATTATCGAACCATCCAGTCATGCTTAAACATAGCCATATTATCCAACGGCCCAAAATATAAATAAGCTTTAAGAAGTATCAACCTATCAATTCTTTATTTTTTATGCTTCGTAAATTTCGCTCAATATAGAATAGATATGCAATATATATGTTACTTAACAATATCATGAAATATTTGACATGAAATATCGTGTCAAATATTCGCGTTAATCGAATAAGTGACGCAATAATCGAGGCGACAGTTTCAGCTTATGATGGATTTTACGTAATACACGTGTCGTTCTCCGTCTTCACGATAATCGCATTATCATGCATCATACCTAATTATATATGTTCCATTCGTCGCGCTCTATCGCTATTATATCCGTAACTGCCGTTAAAAGTGCCTTAAATACGAAAGCGCGTCGTGGACGATTATACTCGCGTCTTTTCATAAACGTCGAGTTTAAGCGTGCTTTATCGAGAATCAAGCGGAAACATATACCATATACCAATTGCAAGAAACAGATAACTGATGTATTCTCCAACGAAAATTTTTTGAAATCTCTTTCTTGCTGCTTAACGCGATTCGCAGAACGCGTTGGTACACGCCGCGGAAATATTCAAATAATTCCGCGTCGTTTCTTGCACATTTCTTATCACTTTGCAAGAGCATACTTTATAACGAGCATATATTTTGTAAAAATATCGACAGATACGCAGTGTGCTGGCTCACAACTTATGTTAAATTAGTCTTTGTCGTATCCGGCTTATTAATTCGTTGATGATCCGCTGCTGATTCCACGAATCTGTTTCGCGAAATCCACCATCGATCGATCGAATTATTTTCTGTCATCGCTCAGGGATTAACAAACTTTTTCTATAAAAGACTGGATGGTAATAGATATTTTTAATAAATTTGCGAGTACAACAAGTAAAATCAAGGACATTATGTAGATATTTGTAGTAAACAAACTTTTTATTGATGAAATTCAAAATATAATTATAAAAAATTACATGGGTTGCTTTATATTATCATAGTTTTGTACTCAAACTGTCCGGACAATGCACCGAGATTACCTCAATCAAAGAGTTTCGACAAAACGTTTGAATACGGACGCGAGTGCAAATAAGGAATTTCGTAATCCAAAGTCCGCCAAAAATACGAAATCAAAATTTCTTTCTCGAGCAGCGAGCAGCCGATGTTTCGTGTGCAACGCGTTACATAATCAAGAGCGGAATTAGTGATAATATTAATATCGTCGATAATATCGTCGATAAATATTTAAAATCAGACGCGAATGAATGTACCGAATACATTGTACATCTTCGGTTCAACCTCCCACTACATTTTTTTTTTTATCGTTTATCGGAGACTGTTAAAAACAAGATCTAAACTTATACAAACAACTGGACATGACTGGATAATTCTAATCAAAGGACACTTGATCTATCTCATTATGAAGTTGAACATTATATAATTATATATAATTAAATATATATTTTTAATAAACTATATATTTTTAATAATTACTCAAACAGTATAAAATCCAAAATCTGGAATATAAAAATCTGGAATATAAAATCCAAAATCTGAAACATAAAATGTCTTAAAGACATTTAAAAGAGATCTAAAATATTTTAAGATATTTTACGTCCCGATTTTGGACTTTGTGCTGTTTGGGTATATAATTGAAATAATATATATATACAGTAAATAAGGAATAAATGATGGGAATGAAAGACAGATTAATGAGTCTCAAAGATGCTTACAAGTTCCATCGTGTGTTACTACTTATATCTACTTCATAATAATTTAAAAATAATTAAAAGAATGCATTATATATTAATCCTATACAATGGAATTCGTACAACTCATCATTGCATCATCTCTTTGGATCATCTCGTTGTACATCTGTCATTGATTTATCTCTAATAATATATAACAAATTCTGTTACATTACTCAAACAGCATAAAGTCTAAAATCAGGTCATAAAATGTCTTTAAAATGTCACAAAAATGTCTGAAAAATAACTAAACACACATTCGCGCACATTCGTGGAGCGTGTCGTTCCTTTGCGAGAGATACGCCGTGATCACGGGACGTACATCCACAATATCACGGACGATTAAATTCATCCCACAAAAATACGTGAACCTTACGAAGATATATTTCGCGAGGAATGCAATTCTTACGAGGATTGCACATAGACGCGGAAAATGCGATTCGGCAAAAAGACACATTTGCGTAACGTGCCTTGCTTTAGTTACATTTTTTACCCCGTGCACCTTCCATCTCCTCCTCCTCCGCCCTCACTTTCTCCTCCTTCTCTTTCTCCTCTCGAAATTAGAATGTACATTTTATAGATAATACATACGCTACTGACATAAATGCTTCGTTACAAATGCAACGAATAAAAGAACGAAATGCAACGAATAAAAGAACGATTAAAGTTCATTAAAAAAAAATATCAGGCAGCCACAATTTTATTTTTATATAAAATATTTTTATATAAAATATTTCAATATTTCTGAAGTGAAAGAACTACATCCAGATTGCATTTAAGTGCGTCTCTTGATGGTACTTCTATAAATCAATGATATTTTTATCTTGCTTGCTTTTAAGTATAGAGATAGGGAAGATAATGCACACTTCGCGTACACATTATATAATATGTGTGTGTGTGTGTGTGTGTGTGTGTGTGTGTGTGTGTGTGTGTGTGTGTAATATGTGTGTATATATATATATATATATATATATATATATATATATATAAAACACACATTCTATAAATGCGAACTATAATATTTGTAGCATGGAATTGCTACAGCAAATAACTTAAGCAAAGTTACCGCACACGTATCATTATCGTTCGATAATAGATAAGAAAAAAAGTTATATTGATTTATATTCATATTATGCAGGAATTCTCGGCAGTGTTTCTATCACGGCTGATAATTGCTGACACAAATTGGATCTCAATTTTTTTTCACCAATGTAATTCATTAATTCAAGCATCTCGTTGTATATATGTATATATGTACATATATGTGTTGTTGTGTGCTCTAAAATTATTTATTTCTTTTCATTGACTTGCAAACAAAAAAAAATTAATTAAAGAATAACAAAGACATAAAATTAATTACATTAGAGCAATTGTAGCCTTTGTTCAATAAAATGTATAATTTAATTAAATATTATTAAAAATATAAATTATATACAAAATTTATATAATTATGTGTAAAAATGCAGAAAGAGAGAGAGAGAGACAGAGAGAGAGAGAGAGAGAGAGAGAGAGAGAGAGAGAGAGAGAGAGAGTATGTGTGTGTTTTATTAGAAAAAAATGTGTATAGCAAAGTAAATGTGCATAGCAAAAGTATACTGTTGGAAAAAATGTGTTGAATTTAACATAAATCGCATGTCCCAAACGGTCCACTCAAAATTTTGTGTTAATTTAACATAATATGGATGTGTTAAGTAGTAACACCGACACTATGTTAATATTTCAACAAAAAAGAAATGTACTCTTGATCTTAATTTGAAGTTAATTGTGTGTTACAATTAACATAATAATTTTTATTGATAATATATAAAATAACATGTCGAGACGCGTCAAAATTCAAGATTGTGCCGAAACCACACAAAGAATAATAATAAGTCATCCCCACTCCTATTATAGAGTAAAACCAATATTTTTTTTTGTGTAAATTTTAACATATTGAATAAATACGTACGAATTGTATTATTAACACATTTCTTAAATCATTTTAATAATTTTACATTTTATATTTGTTAAGATCAGTTAACATAGTAGACATGTGTTAAATTTACATATAAATATGTAGGTTATTTAACACAAAAATTTGAAGGACCGATTTTAACACAAATCCAAAATGTTTTTACTGTGCATGTGTTAGGGCATACATATATACACACATATATACACACATGACATACGCATGCATGACATATAATAACATAACACACCACACACACGCATACATCACCTCTGATCATACAAAATAATTTATAATTATGCTTAATTATTATATAGGTTCAAATCAAATGCAAAGAATTTATTATTTATCGAATTTATTATTGTTTCGGGGCGATAATGATGTTTACGCATTGCAAATATTACAAATGTCAGTTAGGTATAACATTTGCAGAAATTTAATAGAGATGTGCGAAAAAGATCTTGCGATTTAATTTATGTACCAGAAATTTCGAAAATATATTAAACATGAATTATTAACAATCGCGAGCGCTTTATGAGAAATTTCATTAAGTTGATTGAAAATTAAATGTTTTAAAAAAATATATAAATGTACAGAATGTGTTCGCATGCGCACACATTGAAACGTTCAAAATGTGTGACAAACTTGTGCGTCATTGAGAATCCTGCCAGACTGGAAGTGGTGATTTGCGATTGCTGTGAATTCAATATAAAATCTTTCTCGCATGTCCACACTTCTCCTTTTAAAACCTAACCTAATGTAACTTATTCTAACCTTAATCCTGACTCGATTTCATCTGGTCTGTCGTGCTGAGCTCGCGCGATGCCAGGCATCTTGCCGAGAACATCGGCGATCCCCGCATCGCTTCGCTCCGTCATCTTTCACGTGACATTATCCCCCGTTGCTGATCATGAATGCAGGATACGACGAGGATCTGTCGGAGAATCATTTCCTGCGGGAGCTCAAAGATGAGCATAAGGCCACGTTCCAGCGGGCCGTCCAGGAAGGTTGGGTCGTCTGTGTTCCACGTAGCGGCAGCTTTGTCAGTCGCACGTTGCATGAGGATGAGATAAATGTTCATATCCTGGTCCCTGAACAAGACCTCTCTGTCACCCGATTCTGCAGCCTGAATGGCAGCAAGATCTTGCTCGAGGATCAAATTCTGCATGTTGAACACGATGACGCCGAACGGTATTCCTCGCGCTTACTCTTCGAGGAGATCTTCTACAACGATGATCTGCATAAATACAGTGTATGGTAAGCTGGCGTATGAACGTTGCAATTCCAGATATTGTCTATTATCATCCTTTGCAGGTGCATTGAGCGGCCTCTAAAAGCTAGCATGTATGTCTCGGACAACTGTATAAGTGTAATCACGAATCTTCAAGAAGCCATAAATTTTCTTCAGGTGGAATTGCTTAATGGACAACTACGCGATGACCTCGAAATCAAGATCAAGGATTTTCTATATATTAATAAAAATTTGCAACGCAAATCAATGCAGGAGCAGAAGGATCTGGTATACGAGTTGTATGCAGATTGTCTTGGAATGTTAATGGAGAATGCAACTTTGAAAAAAAAAATTACAAACAATAAGCAGTATCAGTGGAATATCAGAGTGTCATTGGAGACATACATCTTGTATGCTTTGAAAAACATCCTGATAAAATCATTGTCTGCCTGTACTGTTTCAGAGGATGCATATTTGAATAAGATCATCAGAAACTTAAATGGGATTCAATTGAACGATCTCCGAGTACGGTCAGACCTACAATCTCGCATCCATGGTGGAAAGATAGAACTGGCGCGGTTAGACAACTTTGTGACCGTACTGGGCAAGATCGAATGCCTCAGAAGAACTGTCAATTATATATCGCATGGAATATCGTCGTCTGTCACGTCGGATGATCTTTTGCCAGTACTTGTGTTTCTCGTCATCAATGTCGGTCTATCAAACTGGACGGCACAGCTGTATTTCATGAGACAATTTCGCCTCTCCTCAAACTCCACTTATGAAACGGACGAGATCAGTTTTCTGATAACATCTTTGGAGGCCGTGATCATGTACATCAAATCTGGAGTAATCTGCGGCGAGGACAAATGCGTGAATAACTCGGACAAATATGATCAATTGATGAATCAATCGGAACGCACGTCCATCTGTTATTTGTTCGCATGCATCAAAAATGGTAATTTGTCTGAGGTAAAAAGAATATTAACTTATGATAGATCCAGTCAAGTCAATGATGTTATGCTCTGTCATCCTTTGTGTACTTGCCCATCTTGCGAACGGAATTGGACGAAACAACGGGATCTGAATACATGTCCCAAGGACGACAAGGGTCTAACGCCGCTACACGTCGCCGTATTGCACGATCAAATCGTGATCGTGGACTTTCTCCTCGACCATGACACGGACATAAACGCCGTAGACTCCGACGGCATGACTGCCCTTCATCACACCTGCATTAAGGGCCATCAAAACATTTTGTTATTGATGCTGCATGCAAACGCAGATCCTACGGCGATAGACTCACGGGGAAACACGTCGTTGCATTTGGCAGTAGATCGTGGTCACGAGAGCTGCGTGAAGGCATTATTATACCTATCGGAACACATGAGAGCACCGATTGATGTAAACATCGCCAATGACAATGGTGACACACCGTTGCATCTCGCAGCCAGATGGGGATACCGCACGATCGTCGATATTCTCCTGGAATACGGCGCGAATTGCAAAACGACCAACAAGAAGGGTCAAACACCGTCGATGATAACGTATAGCGAAACCATTGCTGAGTTGATCAGATGTAACGCAGCATCGGGTAACATCTGCAACGATGTCGCCTTATTCCAGCGGCGTATTTTCGCGCAGCCTTGCCAGCCAATGCCTTTTCAGCAACAATGTCATCGAGCCCTGTTGGAGAACAAAAACCCATCGCACGTCAAAAACTATGTCAACGTGATGCAGCACCGTATGATGGACAAATTGCTCGCCGCTATAGTCGATGGCGATATATGTCTGGCGTGTTATTACCTGGGTCTAGAAGTCTATCGTGAACGGCCATCAAGTGCTCGCGCGAATCTGTGCCATCATCCACTATGCGACTGCGAGCGGTGTCCAGTGACGGATGAGGATAAGCTGGAGCGCAAACAAAGACAACGGGCACTCACGATCAACGCCTGCAATGATCTAGGTGAAACGGCGTTGCATTTGGCGAGCGCAACCGGTCGTACCAAGATGGTGCAGCTACTGCTCGACGCCGGTGCAAACGTGAATGTAATGACCAAGTCGGAAGGTCGTTCTCCATTACATCTAGCATGTCTCAACGATCATGTCGACGCGGCGAGATTGCTGCTCAATTGCGCGACTTGTAATATAGATGCCAAGGATCACGACGGCGACACACCATTGCACCTGGCGACCATGGCCGGCAATGTGAAACCTGTGAATTTGCTGATCAGACACGGCGCCTTTATTAATGCACGCAATTTGCAGAATAAGACTCCGTTGCAGCAGGTAGAAGAGAAGCTTTCTACCGCCTTTTCCACGAATCATGCTGGTATACTGAAGATTCTGAAACAAAATTCAATACAGCCGCCCGGTGATTGATTGACATGAACTATTTGAGTTTTCAGATAATTTGTTCTATCTTTTTTTACGTCTTTTCTATTTACCTTATAGATAACAGAAATAATATTTACTAGTATAATACTCACATATTTTCGTTTGTTATTCTACTCAATAGATAAACAAAGAAATGTCCACTCAAGCTACTAAAGATCTTAAGGCAAATATCTGCAAGAAAGAATGATCATTAATTTTTACTTCGTGAGATCGATTCTGCTTTATTTTTAAAATATATACCTCATAGTTAGTAGTATTTTCTAGCATAATTCTAACATAACGTTCTTCGTCCAAATGTGATTCAACTCTGGTCTATGCATCAAATCTAACATCAAATCTAACGAGTGCAATTATAAAATTAAATTTCACGCGTCTTGATATATTTCCCGAACTGAGATTTCTTCTTTAGAATTACTTGTGTAAATTACACAAATTATCATACTATTGTGTCATTCCAAGCGATACTAGTGAGATTAATAATATTAATAGATATGTGTGACAAATGAGTGTAATAAATCTAAACACAAATAGTTTTATATATAAACGAAAACTTTATAAAAATAATATATATATTTATGAAATAATATATATATTTATATAATTTAAGTTTTTTATTTGTATTTTTTAAATAATTTACCAAAAATGAAAATTATAAATTTATATTTTTACTGCTGTTACTTTTCGTGAAGTAGACTTATCCAGTTTAAAAATTACAAAATCCAAAATCGGAATGTAAGAGATTTTTAAATATTTTTTTATATATAAGAACATGTATATATTCTTATATATGAAAGATGTTTAAAATATCTGTTGTATGTTCTTATATTTATACTTTTCTTATAACTTTTATTAAAGAAATTTTGGAACTTTATTCTTAAGAAATAGAAAATAATATGCAAAATAAATCGTATGATGATCGATTATACGATTAATTAATTGCAAAATATAAAAATATAAAAATATATATTTTAGAATTTGGATAGCAATATAATTTTGATTAATTTGAAATTAATTATAACAATAATTAATTTTAACGATAACTGGCTAAAATTACTTTTTATATAAATCAAAAAAGAAACTTTTATCGATAATATATTAATATATAATATAATTATAATTATAATGTAATTATATAATATATAATACGAAATCAAATATTTAAATTTATTTTAATAAAGTTCGTTATAAATTTGAATTTATATATTGTAATATTTTTTGTACTAAACATTTCTTTCTGTGAAAATAATCTATTTCAAAGCTTGAAGTTATATTGAAAAAGTGCAAAGTTGCGCAAAGTTAATAAAAAAAACATCTTATTAAAAAATTGTTAAATAAAAAATTTTTTATTTAACAAGTGTTTATACTTCTTTATTTTATATTTCGTAAAATTATTTAATATTTCATATAAAAAAAATAAAGAGAGGATTACCTTTCAACAAAAATACTTTTATGCTTCGTTAATGATTAATCCGATCAATACTGAGACAGAGATCACTGATCCAGATTAGTCTAGGGAAATTTAGAGAGTTTATTGGTTGAGTACCAGTACTTTTTCCGATCAGAGATCTGATTATTTGTCGTAAACATTCGTTAAAACCTAGCTTTGCTTCGCTGCATGAAAAAGTAGCTTTAAAGATAAGTGATATGTAGGTACTATTTATGAACGCACTCCAGAATAATAAAATTTCATAGTCATTTTGATCACATGATCTAGTTTGCGCGCTGAACGTCGAGTATTAACATAAAAAGGCACCTTTAACGAAACATTGGAAACATTTCGTATAACATCACTATCAACTTTATTTCATAAATTGTGATTATTTTCCGTTTCTCATGTGTGTGTGTGTATGTGTGTGTGTGTGTGTGTGTGTGTGTGTGTGTGAAACAATAAAAAAAATATTTCAACAGCAACGACAAATAACGTGAGAATACATGAAAATAGTTCGTCTAACCTTTAAACACGTCAACTGTCAAATAAGAATCTGAGTAATCTAATCTTTTATTGTGAATTTTGCAAAAATCAAATTTCGAACTGTTTCAATAAACTGACGAATCGATAGGTAAGATTATTTTAACTTTTGTTAGATCTCTCTATCCTGATAATGCCGGCGTTTGCGTATATCTTGCGAATATTGCGTAAGACATTAAAAACGATCAAACTTTGATCAAATCTCAATTAATTTGATATAATAAATTGATAATTGACTTCTGCCAAACAATTTTTTGTTAACACAAACGAAATTATAAATTTTATTCTCGTTTGATGTGAGACTATTATATTTTCATATTTTTTTTTAAATATAATTGTGTTGATTAAATTCAAATCATTGTTTAAATCGGAATTTGATCAAAGCTACCCTAAAGATCATCTTGCAACCACTTCACTAATTGGCATTCCTAATTAATTTTTACAAATTTATCATTCTGAAATTTGTTATTAACATTTCCCTTCATGTAATACAAATTTCTTTTTTCTGATTGAATAAAATTATTTATCTTATTGAACAAAATTTTAAAGTGGAATGTCTGTTGGTGATTGTGTTTGTTGTAATCAAGCTTTAGTTTAAATCTGTTCATAATTATTCAAGAAAGATTGGTAAGTATTATTATATTTAAAATAATATTTATAGAATAAAATAACTTTCATATCTGCCTTTAATATAAGATTTATAATTCTAGATTATAAAATTGAATTGCTTTATTTTCAGATACAAGTTTTTCTTTAAATTGTGAAATTGAATCAAGATGTTCAGATTATTAAAATTTTCAAGGAACTTGCCTTTGAAAAGTACAGCTTTACAACAACACATCGCATATCGTACCTTCCAATCGTCAACGAGTATTAGATTCAATACGTTATATTCACAAAAAGAGCTGATGCAAGATGGACTAAGTAAATTTAAGAAGGGTGAAATTCTTCATGGGTTTATAGTAGACGAAATCGCGAACATAGATGAATTGTTCCTTACTGCAATTAGACTAACGCACTTGAGTACAGGGGCACAATACTTGCATGTGGCCCGAGACGACACCAACAATGTATTTTCTATTGGATTTCGTACAACTCCCATGGACTCTACAGGATTGCCTCATATATTGGAACATACCGCTCTGTGTGGCAGCGAGCGATATCCCTGCAGAGATCCGTTCTTCAAAATGCTAAGAAGATCTCTGGCTACGTTTATGAATGCCATGACCGGACCGGACTATACGATATATCCATTCTCAACGCAGAACTTGAAAGACTATCGCAATTTACAGTCGGTTTATTTGGACTCGGTTTTCATGCCGAATCTACGAGAACTGGACTTTCGACAGGAAGGATGGAGATTAGAGCATACAGATGTTAATGATAAAAACTCTCCTATCATATTCAAAGGCGTGGTCTTTAACGAAATGAAGGGTGTCTTCAATGACAATCAAGCTATTATGGCGGAACGTTTGCTGAATTCTATATTGCCGAGTCATACATATTCCGTAATTTCTGGCGGCGATCCCCTTGTCATACCTAATCTGCAATATATCGATCTCCTTAACTTTCACATGAAGTACTACCATCCCTCTAATTCGCGTTTCTATTCCTATGGAAATTTCCCACTGGAGGATCATTTGAAATTTATCAACGACCGATACCTTTTCTTGTCTGACAGAATAGATGCTTCCATGTCAAAAGTACCGGCAGAAAAACGATGGAATGTAGCTAGGAAGGAGCACATTGCATGTAAACATGATCCGCTTCTCGCGGATCCTAGTAGACATGGCACTATTGCCATCGCACATTTGTGCAATGATATAAATGATATACAGACGACTTTCGAGATGTATGTGCTCTCGCAATTGCTATTGAAAGGTCCGAATTCGGCATTTTATAAATCTTTGGTCGAATCGAATATAAGCACTGGTTTTGGACCATTTACAGGTTTTGATTCACAGTGCAGAGATACGATGTTTGTCGTGAGTCTACAAGGAGTGAAGCTTGAAGATTTTGAGAAAGTTGAAAATATTTTCAACGAGACTGTACAGAGAGTTATCAAGGAAGGATTTGAAAAAAATCACATCGAGGCTGTTTTGCATGGCATCGAATTACAAGTAAAACATCAAACATCGAACTTCGGATTGAACTTGCTCTTCAATCTAACATCTTTATGGAATCACGATGGTGACTTGATACAGTCATTGCGAATTAATGATGCGGTAAAAAAATTTACGTCGCGAATGAGAGAGAATCCCAAGTATTTGCAAAATCTGATTGAAACTTATCTCAGGGATAATAATCATAAATTGACGCTAACGATGTCACCTGACAAGAAATACGAAGAAAATAAAGCACTCGCTGAGCAAAAATTATTGAAGACAAAATTGGAAAAACTTTCTGCGGAGGAGAAAGACCAGGTATACCTCAATGGGAAGATCTTGCTTGCCGAGCAACAAAAGAAAGAGGATGTTGGAGTTTTACCAACGCTGAAGATAGAAGACTTGAAGGCCGACATAGAAAGATACAAGACTTCCGATCTGGAGATATGCGGAGTGCCCCTCCAATTGTCCGTGCAACCGACAAACGGGATTTCCTATTATCGAGGAATACTCAATACACAAGCTTTACCGAATGAATTGAAGCAGCTACTACCGCTGTTCAATTACGTTATTGCGAAAATGGGCACGCAGAATTACGATTACAGAAGTTTCGATCAGATGATGCAGCTAAAGACTGGCGGTCTAAATTTCATGAATCACATCGCCGAACATAAGGAGAGTGAGCTCAAATATGAAGAAGGAATCTTCATAAGCTCATATTGCTTGGATCGTAATTCTGGCGATATGTGGAAGTTGTGGACGGAGCTGTTTAACAACGTGAAACTGACCGACCTTCAGAGATTCGAAACACTCGTAAAGATGAACGCGGCTGATCTCATCAATGGTATCTCGCACGCTGGCCACATGTACGCGATGAGTAGCGCCGCTAGTCTGGTCTCTCCGATAGCTCGGATCAAAGAGAGCCTCTCGGGATTGCAGTACATCGCGAGGATGAAGAAAATAGCGCGGATACGTGACTTGACTTCCCTGCTGCATAATATGCAGGAAATAGTAAATTATGTTCTGAACAAGAAACACTTGCGGTCGGCCATTAATTTGTCCGAAGAGCATCGGGACGATGTTTTTCAGGGTATTCACGGGTTCTATGATTCATTGAAGGGTCACTCGAAGAATTCACGTATTATCACGAACGCTCAGAGCATCGAAGCGAGAGAATGCGGCTATCATCATGTACTGCCATACACGGTGAACTACTGCTCAAAGGCTATTCTGACCGTTCCTTATACGAATCCAGATTATGCCGTGTTACGCGTATTGTCCAAGTTGATCACCTCGGTATATCTGCATCCGGAAATTCGAGAGAAAGGCGGGGCTTACGGCGGAGGTGCGAAATTAACATCGGAGGGAATCTTCTCTTTTTATTCCTACAGAGACCCGAACTCTACACGCACCTTCGATCTGTTTGACAAAACGTATGATTTTCTAATCGAGTACTCGTTGCCTCAGAGTGACATAGACGAAGCAAAGTTAGGAGTCTTTCAACAAATCGATGGCCCTGTTCCTCCCAGTAATCGAGGTTTGACTAAATTCATAAACGATATCACAGACGATGATATTCAAAAGCAAAGAGAGCAGTTGAAAGCTGTAACTAAAGAGCAGCTTTTACACGTGGCAGAAAAATACCTAAAACCCGACCAAAATGGTGTCAGAATCGGTCGTTCGCTTATTGGACCTACAAATGTAGATATTTCGAATAGGTATAAAGAAAATTGGCTGGTGCTAAATCAAGAAGAAGCAGATCAAGCACGAGCCACTGAATAAATAGAAGTGAAAATATTAGTTTTATTTTTATAATAAAAAGTGTTTCATATTAAACTGCAAATATGTTGACATTGTTGTTTTCCATAAGTAATAGGAATTGGAAATTTAAGCGTATATTATTTAATAGTACGTAATGTTAAATATTATAATTTATGCTATTTTATACATTAAATATATCTCAATCAAGGGATGCAAAATAAATGTTTTGTTTAATTTATTCCTTCCATTTTTTTTATTCTTCATAAATGTATTGAATATATTTTGTAAACGTAAGAATATATTCACTTTTCTTTTTCAGTCAAATGGATATCGATGTTAAAAAGAAATATTTTTTTGAAGCATTATGCCTATTTCACGAAATACAATGGCTTCACAATACACGAGTAACCGAGATATTAACTAAAGCGTCCTTAGATGCAATTCCTAAAGAATGGGTAGAACATTTACAAATTTTAAAAAACGATGAATTTAATAATTTTGTAATGGGAAAATTAATAAAGGTTAGCCAGAAGTATCATATAAATATTATAGATTATTAAAATGATTAAGTGGATTAATTGTTTTAGTCTGAATGGCCTGATTCGTTAAAAACATATATTGTACGGTGCAAGAAAATTAATAGATTGCCGACTGTAGCCGTTTTGCCTTCTACCGTAGATTTACCGCGAAATTTTAAGACGGGTTTCAGCAAAAAAAAACAACATGAAATAATGCATTTGGCTCATTTAGTGGATATTCAATGCAAACAGCACGATATACGAACAATCATTGATTTGGGTGCGGGTTTGGTAAGAAGAGCATATATATAAAATAATAAGAAAAATATGCAAATCCAATCAGATTCATGCTACGTTATTTTTCTTCCAGGGATATGTATGTCAAATGTTACATTATTTATATAGCTATCAAGTTCTAGGATTGGAGAAAAACAAAGAAAATATTAGCAAAGCCTTTATTAGACAGAAAAAATTGTATTCTGATTCGTTGCATAAAGTTAAATATATTCTTTACGATGTAACCTGTGATTCTACTGATGTAATAGAATCCATTTTGCAACAAGAGTTCCCTGACGTTACAAATGTGTGTCTAATAGGCTTGCACGCCTGTGGAGATCTCAGTACAAGCGCATCGAAAATCTTTTGCAGAATGAACTCTGCTAAACTCCTCGTTTTAATCTCATGTTGTTATCATAAACTTTCGATTTCTAAAAGTGTACAGATTCCTATGCAGGAAAAACAATATTTTCACAATTTCCCTACATCTAACTGTCTGCGGGAAACGATTGCAGAATATAATTTTGATGTAGGACAGTTTTTAAGAATACCCTTTTTACGATTGGCATGTCAAGAATCGGCGGACAAGTGGCATAGCATGTCCAAAGAGAAGCACGACGAACATGCTTTTCATGTTCTTGCTAGAGCCGTGCTCGAATTGTATTCACGACAGCGTAAGTGTTTAATATTATATGATGTATATATATTCTAATAGCCAGGCTCCGGATATTCGTGCGATTTCTCGTGCCGCGCGCGGAGCACCGCTGCGTGCGAGTAAGTCGAGTGCTCGCTAAATTGAGATAGTAACATTTCTCAAAGAAACTCGAGTCGACATAATCTAAATTAATGATTTCGGCTAGCGCGCGGTCTATTGAACGTAAACAAAATACAGAAAATAATATGTTTGAATTTTATTAGAAGTACAAATTAAAACCATATTTTTTAAATCTTAAAATGTAACATAGATTAAATGAAACAAATACAATATATTAAAAGTAAATAATATAGTATCAAAAAAGATAAAGAGTAATATTTCACTTTAGCGAGCACTCAACTTACTCGCACGCAGTAGTGCTCCGCGCGCGGCACGAGAAATCGCACGAATATCCGGGGCTTGTTAATAGCATTTTCGACTAATAAACATAAATCGGCCTAAAATCGATTAAATTGGATGTGTAAACTCAAGTTTGATTAATAGCGTAAAATATAAAAATATAAAATATTAAATTATTAATACATTTACTGTAACATATTTTTATATAATTACATTTTCGATATATCTTTTGACGTATTAAGCATCTAACTATTTAAATATAATTATGATATTATATACATATATATAAGCAAATAGCAAAGCAAATCGTGACCTTATTAATCTTAGAGTGATCAAAACCTAGCAGTCGAAAACATTGTAAAGATTAACTAATCATAGACAATGTGTTATATAGATAATTATAGTCTTAATAAAAAAGTTCGAAAAGGTACGAGAAAATCGCAATGCTTGAATTTTCAAACTTACATCAAAGATTCATTGCTAAGGTATGATTTAATACCCTATAATTTAGCATTAGAGGATTACGCAACCCTAACAGGTAATTGTTAATATAAATCGATACTTATGAAGTTAATATACAATTTAATTAAAATGAAGTTTTCACATACAGACAGAATGATCATGCAAGATGAATTGGAGAAAGATATAACACAAATGTGGGAAAAACAGAGTAAAAGATTGAAAGATGTAGAAATTTATACTGGATTGCAAATGATGCTACAACTTCCAGCAGAATCATTGATTCTACAGGATCGATTATGTTGGTTGCACGAACACGGCTTGGAGGCTATTATAGTGCCTGTGATGAACAAGTGTGTTTCTCCCCGCTCGTATGCAATCGTATCCCACAAACACTAAAAAATTATTATAGTTTGATAAATATAAAGAACGATTTATATTGATCTTCAAGAATTTGTAATTAAGTAATTGTAATAATAATGTTTCAAATCATATTTAAAACATTTCTATAATAAAAAGTTATTTTTAATAATTATGTTTAATAATTATTTCATTATATTAATTATAGATGATTATACTAATTATAAATGTATATAATAAATATAAATATATATATAACATTGTGCGTGTGTGTGTGTGTGTGTGTGTGTATGTGTGTGTGTGTGTGTGTGCACATTTATATCGCACGCACGCACGCAGAGTGAGGAGAAAAGGTCCCGACTCATGAAATATCTCGATAACAAAACATTTTTGAGAAAATGTTTCATACAAAAGTTGTAGGATTTTAAGAGATGCCCGATAACAAGGTTAATCTTGAATAACGTTGTCAGTCACGTAAAAATCATGTTGAAATTTTTAGATAGAAATCTTTATTTTTTTATTGTATATTCTTGTAGTTTATTTCAAGAGCTTTCCAAAAAAAAAACATGTATATAATTTGCAAGGAAGTGCATATTTTTTTTTAAAGCAACTTGGGTTTTCTCTACACTACTTGAGTTATCTCATTATTTTGTGCATCAAAGTATTAAGGATTAACTCAAAAACTGAATATTTTACAAGATATTTTGTATTTTTTGTCAAAATACCGTAATATTCATGTCTCATAACTCGGAAAGTCTTAAACGAAAAAGTACTTAATTATAGTGTTTCGGAAAGCTCTCAGAAGAAGGTACAAGAATATGCATTAAAAAAATGAGGATTTTCATTTAAAAATTTCAAAGCGATTTTTACATGATCTAATGCTATTCAAGGTCACACTAATCTTGCTACACTGATGACTGATGTTTCTTAAAATTTTACAACTTTTGTATGAAACATTTTTTTCAAAAATACTTTGTTATTGAGAGATTTCAAGGATTTAGGATTTTTTCCTCACTCTATATGTACACATATATAAAATTATTTTATACTAAAATTAGAAACATAATTAGAAATGTACCAGTGTATGAGCTATCAATTATTATATAACATAGTTTAAATAATGGAAGTACTGTGTTATATTTTTATCTATACGGATGAATTTGCGATGCTGCTTTGATATTTGTCTTTATCGCACTTGGTGCTTTGTTCATTTGTCCCACTAGAAAGTAGTAATCCAAAATTATTATGAGTATATTATTATGAGTATATTATTATGAGAAAAATGGAAATCTTTGCAAAACTTACTTGGTGGATTACCTAATCCTTGTCCCGTCGTTTGCTGTTGATTGCCAGGTCTGCCTACCATCATGCTATTAGTTACAGGATTTACACCCGACTGTACCATTTGTATCGAATCAGACTGTAAACATTAAATAACATTAAATAACATTAAATAACAAAAACAACATGATATCTATAACGGATATATCAAAATGAAATTATTGATTGTTCTAGAAATTCAATTCTTTTTTTTTTTGTTATAACTTACTTTCAGACCTTTACCCATCCCTACAGCAGCCAGAAGAGCATGAGTGTCTGCAGCGCTACTGGTCTGTGTTTGTGTTGCTTTGGTGCTAACATCACTCTCCCATTCATCACGTATTTTATTCATTATGTCCCATACATGACTGATTACTTTTGTATACTGTGCCAGTTGTTTCTAAAACCCAAGAGAGATACACGAGAAACTTAATAAATATCAAAATTCACATGTTCCACTCGCTAAATGGACCATTCAAGAAAACTCTGTATAGCGAATGTTTATCTCAAACATCAAACATCTATAGCTATTTATGTAAGCTTGCATATATAACATCAATTTCAGCCCAAAGCGAATGGAACCAACAAAGCTGAAGCTATCTGATTTAGCAGCTTACATTGTAGTCCTAGTTGTTGTTTAGTTAGCACATTAACAGAAAGATAAAACATTTTCAGTTAGCTTTATATCTTAACAATATATCTTAACAGATATTACCTATATACTTAATAGTATATACTTAATAGTGATCAATTAATCTTAAAAATTTTTAGTCGTATTACAGTTATATTATATATTTAATCTTTAAATACTTTTGTTTTTGATCAATTTGAAAAAAAGTTTAATGATAAATTAAATGAGACGTTTGCAAAAAAATGCAGAATATAAAGAATTATGTCTCACGTGCGATGTATCGATGTTAACATTCGCGGCTTTGGCTTCCAACTGCATCATTTTCTGTTCAGCCTGGGGCTCTAATTTCGTCCTCAAGTAATCCGGAACTAGATCGTGTGCAAATGTAGGAATTCGATTTTCGGTCAGTCGAAGCAGCTCCTCGTCTTTTTCCGGACTCAGACGTAGCGGTAGAACCGTAAGATTTCTGAGATTTGGCGCTTTATCATGTCCGAGAATCTTCGAGAGGCTAGTCAACTGCACAAACGGCACGCTAGCCGTAACTTGATAATAGAAACACATGGTCGACACAAAATGTAGATAGGCGCTGAACCATGATTTTTTTAACAATTAGTTTAACAATTAATAAAACAGGACTTACATGACCTGAAATGAGGGCGAAATTGTCAAGGAAATTCGGCCAGTTTAAAGTTTCGTACTCGTGTTCCACCTTGAATATCATTGCAGCAATTGCAGTTTTTAGATCGTTCACTCGCATTATTATGGCCTCTAAAGCTGAATCCAATTGCTTCTCCTCCCTTTGCATCGTATAATTTTTATTGTAAAATACAATGGATGCCCTGCAACACGACTCCTCGTTGATGCAACTTCAACTAATTTCGACAAATTTGTCTATGCTCGCCCACACCTCTTCTTCGGCTGCGTTCCGATATTTATTGCCAGTAGTGAAAATCTATAATATACGTGACCTAAACTATATATTTTCAATACTGGCAGTGAATATCGGAACGCAGCCTAAAGTCGTAAGTCCCGGTCTACAATAGGTGATTTTAGTCTTAAGTTATAAGAAATGGACGAATCATAATCGAAAAATAGGAGAATAATCGACTATGATTGGTTAATTTTTTGTAGACAGAGACTAATCCAACAGGATCAACTACAGACTTCTATATATAATACTAGACCGCTAACGTGTATAAGAATTCGCGATAAAACGTGATGCGAGTAGCCATCTTTATTGTGGGTGAAAATATCATATACTTGGTGTTTAAGAAAAATAATATGTAATATTGGGCAGTCCACTTGGTGCTATAAATACTTCGAAGCATTTTTTGATTGGTCAATTCATAAAATTCTTTGTTCTGATTGGTTATCAAACGCTTCAAAACTTTTGTAGCGCTAAGTGGACCGTAGCTATTGTTTAATGTGCAGTAACTATAGAATAATACAGTTTAATTTAAATAAATAAGAAATAATATTGTTAATTTTAGAAATATTAAAAATGCCTATGACGTCGAATTAACATTTATAAAAAATAAAATATATAAGTTTAAAATTTTACACCATGTATATGACTTTTATCCCACAATCAATATGGTGATGCTTCATCATAAACACCGCCGTTAGCGGTTTAGTATTATATATAAAAGTCTGTGGGATCAACACTCAATGGTAATCGTAGAATAGGTGAGTTAAAAATTACGGTGCATAGATAAAGATGAAGAGCGCTACAGGCGAAAGAAAAGGGAAATAAACGAGGCGAGACCGAAAGGCATTATGGAGAGAAATTCGATTCTTTAAAAAGGATAGTAGAAGTCTGCAGAGAATAAGTGAGCAAGATCTCATTAAAGACTATAAATTATGAAAATAATTCGGAGAGAATAATTCTTCTTCAAAAAATGAAACAAATATCGAGCATTACAGCGAATGATGCTGTATTTGAATATCATGTAGTTAAGATCATATCTGGAGTTGCCGCACGGACACGACCTCAACCTGACAATATTTTTCCTAAACTAACTAAAATTAATTTTAAATAATTTTAAATTGTAGTGATTCCGAGTCTGTTGATTAGAACTGAGTTCTAGTTAAATTTAACGAACCAAAGTATGAGAATTTTGAAATTATTGTTGAATAAGGCTGGATCCTCATGCAGACATCGGCGCTTTAACAAAGCTAATTGATGAAAGATGAATGGTGAAAGTAAGTACTATTTACTTTCACTATTCATTTTTTACCAATTAGCGCTCTGTGTCAAAGCGCCGGTGTCTGTATGAAAATCCAGCCTAATAATAAAGTAAGCAACTTTGTCACTACGTGACATATGATTTGATAATAGAAGATTTAATAATTATTAATAATAAAAGTCACTAATTCTAAATAAATAAATTTATTAATTGTCCTTTCCTTATTTATACTACATTTTTAATATTGCGAGAAAAACGCTGATTGGCTAATATATTAATATGGCCGGCTATTTGTTCCATCCTCATTGGTTAAACATTTTTATGCGCAAGAACACATCTTGTTTTTTTATACCATGTGCTCGTCCTTTTCTCCGCTGGATCACAGTTTTTTATAGTTTAATATAGGGATGGCTTAAGGTGAATTGCCACTGAGCGCGTCACGCGTCGCGTCATTCATTGCGTTACGACGCGACGCGAGATAAACTTAAAGAGCGTCGTTTTTATTCACACTGAATGCGTCGCCGCCGTTGCATTGCCGCAAATCAATGCAACACATAACCTAATATCAAAGTAAAATCGTACGTAAACATAACCTCTCTATCTCTACACATATATTAATTTGTGCGAGATACTAATTTGTGCGAAATAAATATCAGGATTGGAAGCACCCTTAAAAAAAAAAATATATATATATATATATATATATACACAGAGGTGGGCAGTATTTGAAATATATGTATTTGAAATACGTATTTAAATAATTTTGTATTTTGTATTTAAATCCTTTTCTTAAGTGTATTTTGTATTTAAATACTTTTTTTAGAGTATTTTGTATTTTGAATTTTATTTATAAATACATTTAAATTTTGTAAAACGATCAACCAAACAGCATTGTGTCTACTGTCTTTGCAGTAGCTGAATTCTTCGAAATTATTACATATGAAGATAAGTCATGAAGATGAAGTCCGTTTCAACCAATCATGGCTTGAAAAGAAATAAATTTTGAAAAGAATATCGATGGCAGTCTGCTAATGTTGCATCATGCATAGAATGAGTGGTGTAGTGCATCCGGTTTTAGTGATCGCAAAACAATCATTTATTTACATATTCGCATCACAGCGAGTTAGCGTAATATTAGATTCGTCGTATAACAAATTTTTTAAGCGTATTGATTGGCTGCAGGATAGAGCAATTTTCCAGTTTTTAGAAACTTTTTTATCCTGCAGCCAATCAACACGCTTAAAAACATTTGTCATACGACAAATGTAATAGTATCCTTAGAGCCTATCCAGACAAACTTGCATAGCAGCATAATCATATACATAAGAAAAATTATCCAATCGCATTTTAGATGGTCTTTATGATAGAAATGTGATTGGGTAATTTTCCTTATGCGTATGGTTATGCTGCTATACAAGTTTGTCAGGATAGAACCTTACTTGAGTTTTTTTTACGCAGACGTAAATCTATCGGTGGTTTGATTTTTTTTAGACTGCCATTGACTGTCCCGAATGTGTGCATAAATAAATTCGATATCGTATATAACCTATATCAGACTAAAGATTAAGATTGAGAATTAGATTGAAATTTGATCAATCTAAACAAAGTTCACCAAACTTGAGATTGATTTTGTTGTTTTTCATTGATTAAATTCAAATCTAATCTCAATCTCAATCTCTAGTCTGATAAGTGTAATGATGAGGGCTTAAGTGTAATGATAAAATAATAGTGTAAGTGAAATGATGAAGCAATAGTGAAAGTGTAATGAAACATTTCCGTATAAACTAAAATCGCGTCGGTAAATATAATTAATATGTTAACCAAAGGTGGGCAGTATTTGAAATACATGTATTTGAAATACGTAAATACATTTTGTATTTTGTATTTAAATACTTTTTTTGAGTATTTTGTATTTAAATACTTTTTTTGAGTATTTTGTATTTAAATACCATATTTAATGTATTTTGCCCACCTCTGTATATATATATATATATATATATATATTATATATATATTTACATGTGCATATACAAATATATTATTTTAATTCAAGTGTTATTTTTTTGATTTGTGTTTATAGAATTATAAACGTGCACGATTTGGGATCCAGTTTCTCCTTCTTGTTGGAAATCCTTTGTCTAGAATGTCTCTAGAATATCTCGAGCAATCTAACCGATGCGTCGTGCAAGGAGTCGCGCGGCAAATGATGCAATAAAATGGGGTGTTTTGATTGGTCAATTCATGATGCGACGAATGACGCGACGCGTAACGCGCTCAGTGGGAATTCACCATTACTCCAGTATATGGGTCTGTTCTTTTTGGCTGAATTGGTTGTACTAATTCACAGTTTATCTTTCTTCTTCCAGTGTAATCGCATTGGTTAATTGGCCGAATTATTCAATTGGTTAATTCTCTTTCCGCAATAACGCAATTGGTTAATTCTCTTTCCGAGATCTCGAATCGATTTCTAGCATCGTGAAGGCATAAGAAAGAAAGATAAACTGTGAATTAAAATACAATCAGTTTAGCCAAAAAAAAAAACAGACCTAATATAGCTTATTGTGCCGCTATACTTCGTCGGTATGATAGATCCTAATCTGAATAATCGTCAACTTTAATGATTAATATCTCGATTTGCGGGGCAGAATGACACTTTTTTTGCTAGATTCTTTCGTTTTGTGCAAAAACGCGTCGAATGAGCCTAATTGAAATTGGAGATGAGGCTAAACAATTACTATTTGTATCAAGGAATAATACTGGGGAAGGAAAAATATTTATATAATAAATAAAGGATTAAATAATATTCAAAACAATTTTACTGATAATTATGTCCCAATATCAAGTATTTATATTTTTTATAAAATCATAGTGTTAATCTGTTGTATTATTTACTATCTATATCATCTATTTTGATTATATATGACGAATACAATAATGTATAACTAATTTTTTTATATTTTTAATCTTAATAAACATTTAATTTTTATACTTAATATTTTATTATGCAAAAGTGAATTTCTCTCGTAAAAATCTGAAATTATATTTAATTGTGCAGACAATAATAAATAAATTTAAATTTATTTATTCTAAATTTATCAATCCATTATAGAATCAGAAGAATTGAATTGATATTAAAGTTATAAAATAATTATATAATTAAAATTGTATTGTAAAAATAGATGAATTCTTTAATTTTGTGCCCAGAATATTTTTTTTTTAGAACCAACTTATAATTCCTCTATTATTATTCAAGCCACCGATCAGCTCAGCCATTGAGTCTCGAGTGGCAGTATAAGAATAGTACATGTCCCTTTCGAAATTGGATTGAAAAATTAATTTCAAGCCCTAGTTAATGGAAGACATGCACTTGTGGCTACCATTTCTGCTTCATCAAATTGTACATATATCATTATCATTGGATGTAGAGAAGTAAATCAGCATTGGTGTAATAATGAAGCTTGAATTACCAACATTCTAACATCCATAGATTATGACGATTAATTGTATGAATTAATATAAATCATAAAATTAAATGATGTTATAATTCAGAATTTGATTATATCTCTTTCAGATTTAAAGGATAGAGTCAGCCATATTTCATTTTCTTAAAGAAATAAAAAAAAATATATTATTTTTTCAACTATTTTCTATTTACTTTTCTTTAATAGAACAAATAAACAATAAAACAATTATCATAATCATGATAATCAGATTATATCGTGTTATAGAAATATTTCATATTTTGTCATAGAAGCATTACTTTAATTTAATAAATTGACATGTATATTGGTAAATATTCTCTGATCTACAAACTTACAATTGTTACAAAATTGAAATATTTAATTCATAAAATGTAGCTTTATATCATATAAATTAAATGCAAATAAGATTTATATTACTATTTTAATCTGTTTCCATGGCAACAGCTACTTGAGAATCCTGAGGACCTTCATCAGCAGGTGGATCTTGTGGTGGTCTGCTGTCATCCTGTACAACAGGTTCAGTAGGTCTTCCACGTTTTTCATCTCCTTCAATCTGGGATAAATAAGCAGCTGTCGTAGTTTCATCAAGAATAGCAAAATCATAATTCTTTCCCACTATTCCGATTGATACATTCTGAAATATATAAACGAAATTTAACGTTTTCTCAATCAAAATTAATTTGTAAATTAATTAATAAAATTGTATGTAGCGCGCGCGCGCGCGCACACACACACACACACACACACACACGCGCGCGCGCGCGCGCGCACACATAACACACACACACACAGTATATATTAGTGCTGTTAACAAAGGTGGCATACTTCATTATTTATCAAGTATTCTATAGAACATTCTCATTCTATTTACATCTCAATTTTCAAAAAATTGATTTGAAAATTTTTCAATTGAATACTTTATTTCGGAAAAATCAATATTTTATAGTAAATGAATAAATGAACGAAGCTGAATCAAATCTTACTTTAATTGATAGATCAACTTCATTAGGCAACGTGTCACGTAATGCTCTGAGACCATGTTTCACTAACTCATCAAGATCACATGACAAAAATTCATTTAAGTGCTTCTCTAAATATGTCCTTGCACTTTGGGATCGTGCTCCCACAGCCATCGCTTTACAATCGAAATAATTTGCCGAGGGACACGTCTGATATATATGTGGCCCTTGATCCTATCAAGCATAATTATTGTTAGAGAAATATATTTAGCATTTAATGAATTAGATGCTATAATTATTAATAAATTCTCACATCGCATCCAGCTACGAGTAAACCGACGCCGTACGGACGTCGATCATATCTTTGAGTACACATTTGCATCTTATTTCCCAGAGATGCAATTAGACGACCCACAGGCAATGTATCATCATGAGCAAATTTGTAGTTTAGACATTCAGTTCGCATGTAACGACTGAAAATAATAATTCATTATCCTAAATTAATCTATTTAAAGGTTGATACGAAGTAAATTGATCATTGTCCATTGATAATATAAGCTAGAATATATTCATGAATTAGACTGATCCATATGCTGAATTTCTTCTTTGTATGTATGTGTATGTGCATACACACATCTATTAATCACATCAAAGTTTATTAATTTCTTGTTTTAATTTATTATCTTTCTCTAATTCTTAAAAATAAAAAAATAAAAGATTAAACTGAAATTTACAATTAATGATAGTTAATTTACATGTTGACAGAAATGGACATCAGAATAATAAGTTAGATTTATTTTCCATGATTTAAACCAAAATATGCATCCATAAGCTATTCAAGAATTAGCACCTAGATATTCTTTTATTTACATATAACAGCAAATGTATGGAATTTTATGTATCAAATAAATTACATATCACATAAATAAATCATGTAGCATTAAACAGGTTAATATTGCAAACACAACATTAATATCGCAAAATATTAAGTAGCACATCTTTATCTATGGTAAACATGAAAAACTGCTGCTTCGGTAAATTAAAGATAACTGACACAAAAGCAAACATATACATTATAACATTTTCTAACATATACTTTTACACAATAAAAACATACAAAATAAAAAGTAGCATATAATATACCTTAATATTCTTGCATCAGCTGTTAAACCTGAGATACTAACTCCCATATGTTTATCTATTGGTATGATCTTCTTCTGATGAGCTGATAGCTCTGATGATGCTCTCTTTAATGCAATAAGAACAGCATGTGTTTTACTTTTAAGACCTACAGTAGCTGATCCAAGTTTCACAGCTTCCATAGCATATTCCACTTGATGCAATCGTCCTTGTGGACTCCATACTGTCACATCACTATCATACTGATTACGAAACTAAAAGATATATAATTGTAATAATAATCATTTATGCATTTTTATTCAATATAAATATTTTTGTTATGTTTTTGACTAAAGGCATTTGATTTAAATCTTACATATGTAGGACGATTCTAAATAAATACAAAAAAGGTTAGATTTAGATTTTTGTCAAAAATTAATGGAGATCTTTCATATAAACATACACTTCTACATCTCTGCTTGAGGAGGTATTCCATCAAAGGATGAAGTTAAAATTAGTTTATCTTTTTTTTTTTTTAAATTTTGGAGTTCAAGTTAAAAAGTAAAATTTGATAAACATTTTTCATTAATAAAAAGAATATTTAACTATATTCTTTTTAACCTTCCCGTATTGTTATAAAGAGATAAAACTAACAATCTCTATTAAATCTTTATTAGAATTTTCTAACAACCGGAATATAAGCATCTAAAAATATGAAAATTCGGTTCGTTTAGACTTTTTTTTAGAAAAGTGTAATTCCTCAAAATATAAAATGTATCTTTATATGAAAGACTTCCTTAATTTTTGAAAAAGCATAATCTAAAATTTTTCGCATTTATTTAAAATCACTCTGTACAGATTGCTATAAAGTTAATCTTAAAATAGACATTTAAGTTTTTAAACTTTTTAATCTCAAAAACTTCAAAACAATAACATTAACATACAAATATTGTTTTATTTTTAAGACAATATAGTTCTTTTTTTCAGACAGTTTTTATCATTATTTATTTATATTATATAATGATTAAGTTATTTACAGTTCTTGCATATTATCAACCACAAAACTGACCGGCATGATTTACGAATTCTCTTTATATCAAAATAGAAAAATCGTTTAAAAAATATAATCTACTTATAATCAATTATTCACCATTTTTATTAACAATTCCTTGTAATTAAACGAATGAATATTACTTGCAAAAATATTCGATAATTAACCACAATGCGAACGAACAACACGAATGAAAGTTTAGTAACACAGATTTCCTATCCTATAGAGTACAAAGGTGCCAATTCATGCTTAATGTTCAGCTTTGGTGTCAAACATGATGAGTAAGCCTGGATCCTCATGCAGCACCGGCGTTTTGACACCGAGCGCTGATTGGTGAAGAACGGATAATAGGGGTAAATAGTAAAGATTCATTCGCCGTTTTATCCCTACTACTCATTTTTCACCAATCAGCATCTGTGTCAAAGCGCTGATGTCTGCATGAGGATCTAGGTTAATGCTGGATTCAGACCAACACGATTACACGAAATGCGATATCCAATGAGCGTACAGCTTTTCCGAGAAAAAGATACAGGCTGCGTTCCGATATTCGTTGCCAGCATTGAAAATCTATAACATACGTGATATGAACTATGTATTTTCAGTACTGGCAGTAAATATTGGAACGCAGCCACAGCTTTTTCGGGAAAGCTGTACGCTTATTAAATATTACGCATCGCGTATCGCGTCATCGCGTTGGTCTGAATTAGGCTGCGTTTCAATATTCACTGCCAGTATTGAAAATCTATAATATACATGACATAAACTCACAGATTGTCGCGAACCAATCACAGCGAAAGAAACAGAACAAACAGAATGAATAAGTTTTCTTTTGGTTCTTTCGCTGTGATTGGTTCGCGCGTTCCTTTCCGCTGTGAATTTCCGCGCCATGAGATGCCAGCCTCACGGTATGCTGGTAGTGATTTTGGAATGGTGTCATAGTGCTGCCAGCGCTGACAATCAATTTTGAAACATAACCATTATAACCTCAGTAAACAATTTCATTATACTATTATCGCTAAAAATGTCTTATAATCCATATTTAGATATGGAAATTCGAAAATTGAGACCTGCTGAATTATATACTTTAGGAAATATATTAAGCATTTCTGATTCGTGGAAGAAATTGATGGCTATTGTGACTAAAGAAGGAAATGTACCTAAATTTAATAATGATCATATCAGGTAATTTATGAAACTAAAATAATTTTTAATTAATGCTAGTAATAATTCCTTTTTTGGTTATATAGAATCATTGAACAAATAGCACATAAAGATAAACGCAATGCAGCTCAAATATTTTTGGATGAGTGGTGTACTATGGGAAAAAAAAGACCAACATTAGAATTATTATTGGAACTTCTCATAAAAGCCGAATTATTTAGAGCTGCTGATTATTTGGCATGTGATATTTTAAAACGTAAGTTGATAATTATGTACACACCATATATGTGTATATATAATTTTTTATACATCACACACACACACACACCCATACATACACACACATATACACACACACACACACACACACACACACTGTACAATATAACTTTATCATTTTAACTCCCATATCTACTGGACCAATTTAAATTCTGTTTTTAATTTTTTTTATTTAAAAAAAATTTGATAGAAAAATTTATAAATAGATGTATCTTTTTTGTTTTCCAAGTTTTTTAACGAAATTTTTAAGATCACTTTAAATATTTTTAATGGAATCTTATAATCTTTTTTATATAATTTGATTTCTTTAATTATTTTAGATATAAAAGTATTGAGATAAAATTATAAAAAGTAGTAAGTCCAAAATGTATGATTCCACTAAAAATCACATTTTTTGTAACAATCATCAAATCATAAAAATATATATATATATATATATATATATATATATATATATATTTAAAATATATATGGATAAATTTTAAGGACGGAGCATAAGATTCTTTATTTAATTTAATTTAATTTAATTTAATCAGTCAATAAACAAAACAGTACTGATATTAGTTTTATATATATATTTATAAACATATTTTTTTATGAATTTTCCAGCAAAGTTGTAACTTTTACAGAATCTTTAAAATTTTAAATATGCTTTGACATTTTTGATATTTTTTAAAAATGCAACTTTAAAATTTATACATTTATATATGCTTTCAACAGATCAATAAAATCAACAAAATCAACATAGTCTAGTTGTATTATTATTTGTCTTTGTTTAGCATTCGATAAAGAATGATATTCGATAAAGGATAATAGATGATGTAAATTCGATAAAGGATAATAGATGATACTAGATGTAACTAGACACTAGGTTGTGTCTTGCTGAAAAGTACTTATATATTTTTATAGCTTGTTTTATTGTTATACTACAAAAAATGCAGTTTTTAGTGAAGTGGTACTTTCGAATAAAAAAACAATTTATAAAATATTTTATATTTTATTCTAGCATATTTTGACATGAAATATAAAGTGTAACTAATGTAAAATAACTAAAATGTAATAACTATTATTTTTTTATAATTGTATCTTGATATTTTTATGTACAAAATAAGGAGAAAAACATAAAGCATGTAATAGTTTTTCAATTGAAGTGTGTATTTGTTATATTACAAATTACATAATTTTTTAAGGATGACTACATCTTCTTTATACTGACTGATTCATCTCATTATTGAGCACATTAAAATATAGTTAACAAAATAAATAATTTATATTTTATATTTCATGTTAAAATAAGTCAGAATAAAGTATCTCGTAAATTATTGATTTTTTCATAATTTTATCTTGAAGCTTATCCAGAAGAGAAGAATCAAATTATGTATAAAAAATTATATAATTTTAAAATAAAAATAAAGTGAAAATTGAAAATCTTGAAAATTTTATTAAAAAAAGATTGCAAAACAAAGATATGTTTGTTTATAGATTCTTCTAAAATAAAATAATTAGTTAAAAGTATTTTAAAAAAATTTCATTTGGTCCAGAAATATTAAAGGTAACAAATAATTCATTTAAATGTCCACTTATATGGGTGTGCGCACGCGGACTTCTCTCCCCCTTTCTTCTCCCTTCCTCTTTCCCCTCTTTCTTTCCTCCTTCTGTTTGTATGTTGTGTATTATAAAAGTTTTAGTATATTTAAAAACTATTTATTATTTATTTTCTGTATAGAAGACAGACCAAAAAGACCAGATAATGGTCCAGCTGCTTCTATCGATATAAGTGATGCAGCCATAGATAAATTATTAGATAAACAACTTTCACAGCATGCATTTGCTAATTCTGTGATAGTAGGATCAATATCAGAACTCACTGAAGGGATTAATGAAATGTGCCCTTCTGCAGACATACAAAAAATGCAAAATGATGAAGAATTTAGTTATAATGAATCATTATCATCTCGAGATTTGCCAGTAGTTATAAATAACTTACAGAGAAGTTCTCAATAAAAAAAAAGTTTGTTTAATTTTCTATATAATATATATAATATATATAATCTGTAATCTAATTGTATAAAATAATGATTAATATCTAATATTACGATTATATTTTATATTAAAGTATGTAAAATATGTACAATATATAAATAATATCATAAAAAGTACTAACAATTTCCTGGATCGTTAAGTCTGACTTGAATAGATTTTGTAAAGTGTTTATTATAATATTATAGTATTATAATAAGATCCCATCTAATCTTTTAATGCATTCTACATTGCATCTTTTTGTTGACAAAATTTACAAATTTATAATAAATTATAATTATATAATAATTTATAAATTAATATATTAATTTTTACTTTGTTTCGAAATACACAAGCCACCTCCCGATAGCACACATTGGTTCAGTAGAGAATTGGTGTTCAGTAGAGAAAATAGCTTAGCGCTTTATGCTAATTGGACTTCTATCGGCCTACTGGATCCTTAGAAATTTTTCAATCAATCATTAATTAGAAAATTTTATATTTCCTTGGCAAATTATCGACACGGGTAAATGGATCCTACTTTTTAATGAACAGTTACAAAATTGAATGTATTAATTATCCCATATGATTTAACAACATTGCAGAAATAGGATCAGTTTTATTGTCTCTCATTAACTTAACTATCTGATTATTCCATTAGAATTGAATAATCAATTTAATTAATCGAAGATGATAAGATTGGCCCGTAGAGTAAAATTCAATATTCATATTCAGATTCTATTTAAGATAATTTTAAATATAAGAAAGCTGGCTCTATACGAATATCGTCTTATTAATATCTAATTAATTTTATTAGATTATAAATTATTTCGGTAAATATATCTTTTT
Source organism: Pogonomyrmex barbatus (assembly GCF_055798465.1). NCBI lineage: Eukaryota > Metazoa > Arthropoda > Insecta > Hymenoptera > Formicidae > Pogonomyrmex > Pogonomyrmex barbatus. Next base: position 26,090,878 of record NW_028297116.1, on the reverse strand, counting down.
TTAAAGCATTTTTAACAAGCATTAAGCATTTAACCGTTTAAATATAATTATAATCAGTTGGATCGTAACTCTAGTAACTCAAAACAGATCATATGTCATTAATTACTCTTGGAGCGATCAAAATTATGGGTCTGTTCTTTTTGAAGCTGAACTGGCTGCACTAGTTCAAAGTTTATCTTTCTTCTTCCAGTGTAAGAAAGAAAGATAAATTGTGAACTAGTACTACAACCAAAAAGCCAAAAAGAACAGGCCTTTTTTCGGCTTCAAGTGCAGAAAGTACGATATAGTGCAGGTACAAACAAGAGTTGTCATCATGGATCAGCTATTTATCAGCTGATCATCGTGATCGTTCGGAATGTGAAAATTATTATCATCGTGATTTACTTTTTTTTTTTTTTACAGGAAGACATTTATGCATAACGTTATGAAATCCTTCCGCGAGGTTCTCGCGAATGCTAATAATATTCTGATCCTAACTGGTAGCGGCATCTCCGCGGAATCCGGTGTACCGACTTTCCGAGGTGCCGGAGGATTTTGGCGTAAATACCAGGCGACGAGTCTCGCGACGCCGGAGGCCTTCGCAGCAAATCCCTCATTAGTCTGGGAGTTCTACGAGTATCGCAGGCAGTTAGTGAGCAAGGTCAAGTCAAATAAGGTAAGCTGTCGCTTGAAAAATTAAAGCGTATATAAAAACAAAAATCAAAGTTCAATGTTTACATTGATGACAACAGAGCTCTTCTACTATTTTAATTATTAATAGGATACGTCTAAATAATACACTAAATAATACACTGAGAGTTGCTTTATAATATTATATTGCAGGAGAAGAATTTTATAAAGAGAATACACTGATAGCACAAATTGAAGTATATCATATAAATGTTTTTTGAAAACAAAAAATAGATTAATCGAAATCAAACATTTGAGTTTGATTAATTATTACGTATTATGAGTAATTATTACGAGTAATTATTACGATGTTTAACAAAATCTTATTGTACTATATATTCATGACATTAACTTAAAAAGACAAATTAAAAGACAAATTTTCATGTATAGCGATCATTATTAAAGATTATTATTAAAGAAAATCTTCAACATATATTAAATATTAAAATAATATTAATAAAAATAATAATATTAAAAAAATATTGATCTCAAACAGTCTTGAAATGAGTTTTTTTTTTTATTCTTCTATCTCCTTTCCAGGCACATGAAGCTGTAGCAGAGTTTCAAAAGCGTAAGATAGTAGAGGGTAAAAGAGTATTGATCGTCACACAAAATATAGACGGTTTGCATCAGAAAGCTGGAGCGACGGATGTAGTGGAATTGCATGGCTCACTTTATAGGACGCGCTGTACTAGATGCGGTGATGTCGCTGTTAATAATAACATTCCAATCTGTCCAGCATTGGCAGAAAAAGGGTATGCAAAAACTTTTGTAACTATATCACTATGTATATAAGTGCAACATATCTCCTCTTGTCAATCTGATGACACTATGTCTAAGCAGATCTCCTGATCCAAGTATTATGTCCTCTGATATTCCGATAGAAGAATTGCCACGTTGCAAGATCAAGGATTGTGAAGCGTTATTGAGACCTGATATTGTATGGTTTGGAGAACAATTGAACCCAGATGTGCTACAGAAAGCTTGTGCGTTATTTTATTTTATAAATATAAAATCGTATACATTCCATTTATACTGTAAAAATAAAAGACTCATAAAAGAAATCAAACTAGTAGTACAAGGAATCAAATATTAGTACAGGATATAAATAGTTATAGGGAAGCCGCGATCATACAGACTAATAAGTATTGCGCGTAGTAAATGAAGAAGTTTGAACTTGGTGTTAAATCTTACGATTTCTTATAGTTTAAAAAATTACGTAAAATTTCACACAGGAGACTTCTATACATCTCAAAATGGATAAAGTAGATAACAATTTACTACGCAGCCGAAAAAGAATTTTCAAGGATATTACTGCACTAAGAATCCCTTGAAATTCCTTTAATTTCAGCTGCAAAGTAATGTGTTACGTATTAAATCCGTATTTTTTAAAAAATATAAAGACTTGTGTGTAAGTTTCTATTTTATTAAATTGTAAGAGACAGGAAATTACTATAATCGACTGGACTCGAATTCAGGATTTTTTATTTACATGACACTTATAACGAATTCGATTCACTGCACTATATTGGATTAATGCTTATTAAAGACTGCTATATATGAAATATCTAAATATAGTAATATTACTTCTTTGATAATGATATTATTAATTCATATTCAGCTGAATAATGCGATAAATTCATTGTTGACTATTTATATTTATTACAGAGTCCCCAAAAAATGGCCAAGCCGTCATATGCAGGTGAAGTGAACTAAACTGAGTTGAAAAATCCTGTTTTGCAATTTTCGCAATAGTTAATGAGTTAATTTATGAAAATAGTCAAATTGCAAGCGCGCGGTGAGATAGGACTGTCCAGTGAGACACGCGTTCGCCGTTGCTAGACACGTGAAGTTGTTTACAAGCGGCATTGACTACGCTTTCTTCTACGTTACGTGTTCTAGCGTGCTCCATATAGGCGCGTCAGGATATATGTATAGCATATAGCTATATATCCTCACGCGCCTATCAATTATGATCAGGCGGGAATATCTTGCCGGTGGGCCGGATTAATACAGTGATTTTTAATAATTAATAATTCGATAATTATCACGAAAATTGTAAAATAATAGAGGACTTTTCTACTCAGTTTTATCTGCTCTACCTGCACACGAAAGGTAATATGACCGGTGTGGTCATTTAAAATGTACAATGTATTAAAAATGTAAAACACACACACACACACACACACATACAGGGTGTCCTATAGCATGTGTAACACCGCTCATGAGAAGATAGACGGGAGCGAGATAAATGAAAATGTCTTATATCATTTTGCGATATTCACAATAATTTTCGAGTTATTAAATATTAAAGTTGCACAAATAAGATCGCGCGAGAAGAAAAGGCTCGTCTGCCTGAACCGTAGGACGGCCCAGCATGATGACAATGGCCATTCGGCGCTCGGCGATGAGCGGAGCGCGCGTGGCGAGGGGAAAAATAGTAGCCGTCATTCTCGCTTCCTATTTGTCCTACGGACAAATATAGCTATTTTATTGATTAAAATGTAATCTTAAGATAGTCTTAAATATAAAAGCTGATTATGAATATCGCTCCCTGCATTCGCCTTTTTTGTTCTAATTTTTTTCTAACGTTTTCATCCTATGTCCATCTTGTTTTAGTACAGGAAATATATTATGATGTCAATAATCGCCCTTGGAGCAATCAAAACTCATTGTAATTGAAAACATTTAGCCCCTACAACCGCGATGGTTTTCTTTTCTTTTCTTTTCTTTTCTTTTTTTTTTTTTCTTTTTTTTTTTTTTTTTTTTTTTTTTTATGATTAACTCATGATTGAACTAACTATAGATATCTTCTACTAATATTTAATTGATTGCTTATAATCTTTTAAAATATAAAAATATAATTTAAAAAAATCAAATGCGCGACTTTCTTGATTACAAATGCAATTTAGTGTTACGTAAAATATATACAACGAAGAAAGAAAACTAAAAAATATTTATCTTGATCGTTAATTTTTTTTTGTAGTTGACATTGTGGAAACATGCGACGCTTGCTTAGTAATTGGAACTTCGGCGATTGTATATCCAGCCGCGATGTTTGCACCGCAAGTAGCGCAACGTAATGTACCAGTTGCGGAGTTCAACATAGAGGAAACGCCAGCTACAAAACAAGTACAGTAAGTGTATCATTCCTCATCAATTAAAATCCTTTGATCATTATAAAAGTATTCGTTGAAATATAAGTTTAAGTTTGTATATTATAATTAGGAAGATAAAAAAATCTGTAGATACAGATATATAAATACAAATATCACAATATAAAATATAATGCTCGTTTTCCTTTTCTACACGCGCATGCAGTGTAATTTTTGAATTATGGTAAACGTGTCACAGTTCCTCATGCTTTCGCTTTTGTCCTTTAGAATGACTTGCGTTTGACTGTAACAAAAAAGATGTATTTGATCTGCATATATTATTTATATATAAATGATAATAAATCGATAATTTAAAAAAAAATGAATTATTTTACAGATATCATTTTCAAGGCCCTTCTACTATTACTGTGACAGAAGCATTGGCGCCTTAAAAGGTTAAAAGTGATTGAAGTAATAATAAAATAATAATCGAGCTTTTTCATAGCATAAAAATTATCACCTCGCAATAGCACACTTCTGTATTTAGACCAAGTCGATTCAAATAATCTAACCATAATTTTTGTTTGGTTGACAGAGAATCACCCGGACCTTTTACCTCCACAATCTTGTACTAAAAAAAGAAAGAAATTATATTAGGTTATAATTTGATATAATTTATGTTTGGTAAAAATATAAAATATATTCTTAAGTTTTTTTATATAAGCTCTTAAAATTATAGAAAACAAACTGATTTACCTGTTTTGTATGTACATTCCATACAATTAAATCTGGAAAACCAGCTGTCCAAAGTGGAAAATTATGGATAAGTCGTTCACAAATTCCAACAACACCTTCTACTCCTAAACAATACGTCACTTCCTGAAAACAAATTTACAATTATAAAAATTATCTTTCAATATAAACTTCATTGATTTGACTTGCCTGAAAGCTGTTACTATTATCAAAAATATTGCCTTGAAAGATAGATTTATATTCGCAGTGCAAATCGAATTCACGCTTCAAATGTCTACTCAATGTTTCCTCATCAAATTTTCGAACAATTTGAAGCTTCATGTCGATCTGTTTCTTTCTATTCTCGTAAAATTCCGAGGAATATAAATCCAGCGGCGCATCCTGATATAATGATACCCAAGCACCGGGAATATTCATATCATAAATCTCATCCCAGAACAATATAGTGAATAGGGTGATTGGAAAAGCACCTTCGCAATGCGTGCCCTTGATATAACCCTTGCATTTGTAGTGATATAACGCTAGACTTTCAACCGAGCCATATATTTGTTCGTCTACGTCATTGGTGATACACCAATTACTCTTCCTCTGTGAGGTATTTCTGAAATACAATATATATATGTGTGTGTGTGTGTGTGTGTGTGTGTGTGTGTGTGTGTGTGTGTGTGTGTGTGTGTGTGATTTATATATATATGATTTAAATATAAAAAATGATTTAAATGTAAAAAAATCGGTAAACTTTGATTTGTTAATATAAGCATAGGAATGAATTGGATATAGAATAGAATTTATTTGCACAGCTTTACAGCCAAGAAGAGGACGTGGTTTACAAAATTAATTATTTTAAACCATACTCATCCTCCCATATCTTATTATCTATCCTGTGTACACTATACCTGTTTTTACTATATCTTCTTTGCTTTATTCTTTTCGCTTACTTGTAACTTTTGCTCATCTTTCCTATTCAATCCTATTTGCCTACTATTTACTTGCTTATTCCTATCTATCATAGCCTCTCTTATCACAATCCTTTTTTTGCGAAAAACTTATTTTCTCCCCTTGTTTTTAATCTTGTTGTTTATTTTCTTCGCTTTTATTGTTAATTTCTTCGCTTTTTTTCTTTAATTCTCTTTCCCTTTCTTTCCACACTTTCCTTAAAACTTTCCCTTTTTCTCAATCTAACTTTTTCTCTCATAATCTTCCTATGATTACCTCTTTGTTCTTACCTAACACCATTCACTAACTTTAGTTCTCTGGCATTTTCTTACATAATGTTCTATTAGATCTAGCACTTCGAATTTTACTCTCTTCCCATTGCCTCTGTATATTTCTTTCTCTTCAAATTAATTCTTCACAATTCCTTTCCCCATTGTTAAATCCTTTTCTATAGCCTCTATGTTCCACTCGTATTCCTATTGTAACACTTTTCTCTTTTTTTTCTATATTGATCTCTCCACTTGTATACTCTCTTTTCCTCCTAACACATTTTAACATAGCTTTCTTCATTTTAATTTTTAATTTTTCCTTCATATCTTCTCGTCCTCAAATCCTATCCTTCATTTTATCCATAAATAACTCCCTATATCACATACCTCGGTGGAATGAATGGAATATAAAATTCTTTTGCAGGCTATTTATATTATATTTTTAATTGATGTGTAAGTTGAAATATTTTACTCTAAAAGAAACTATATCAAAACTTTAAATGCGATTTTTTTCAAATCATATGCAATCATATATAGTTTAACTGGCTTAATTTGAGAACGAATAAAGATATCACGATGTTCTTTTTTTTCGCTATGGCAGATTTTAATACGTAGCGCGCGTAATAAACAGCAAATGTTTGCGATCAACGCTATAAAGGGTAAAACTTTCCTGTAGCGTTCATTTTGCAGAGAAGCAATCATCAAGTATGGAACTGCATTATAATAAAAACATATATATGCTGAACAATGTTAATTAATAGAGTATTTAAAGGTGACAATAGCATCAAATGGTTAAATTTAGATACGAACAACACATACCGAACAAATTTTTAAAGCACCTTTAAATGCTAAACATGAAAGGATTAAAGAACATTATAATTTCTGACTATAGTCAATAAAGTGCTATTATTTATATTTCATAGCAATAAAAGTATTTTTTCAGCTTGTTTTGTCTACTTTGTCACTTATTATTAATTTATATTAGATTTTTTTATTATATAAATATGTTGGAAAGCTTCCAAAATACAATATCATTTGACTCAATTAAATATATAAAAAAATCATCTGTAATCTGTAAAACCATAGTTCTATATGATTTACACTGTGTTATGAGTGAAACTGCAGTAGCTTTGTATATCAATATTTTGTGAGTTTATAAATAAGTTTTTATTAGTAATATATAGCATAAATAATCCATGAAAGGATTTCATTTCAATTTATTTCTGTCCGTATTAACAAATCAAAATTTACCAAATTTTCATGCATATAACTTTTCTTTTTTCTCGCTCTTTCTTGCATACGCACGTGCGCGTATGCATAATAAAGGTTCAAAAGCATAAAATATCTTATTACCTTATTAATATTACTTTTCTTAAGAAACTGTAACATTTATTTTACAACTTACCCACACAAAATGCCTTTTATCGTAATAGAATTCTGGAATGTAAGCGTCTTGCTAGGTACATTGGCCAATATATATTTAATAGCATTTCTGGTCTGTTCGCTGATGTCGGATTTTTTCTTAGCAATCATCTCTGCTCTCTCGAATAAATCTAATCTGTCAACTTCCGTTAAGTTCTCATATGATATCGCGTCCAATAATATCTCGACACTCGCATCAAGATTCTTTCTGTGATACATTTCTATCTTGATTAACTCGTTGTACCATTGACCTTTTCTATTTTTCATATGACAATTCTGATTTATTAATATTTGCAAATATTCTATCGCTTGTGACATCGTTTCTTTAGTCTTTTTAAATGCGTCAATGCTTTTGGACAAGACTTTAAGCCACATATAACCCGGCATAAAACGCCTAATGTGGCGAGGCAGAGTAGAATCTCGAAGACTGTAATTAGATACACCTAAATCATTTTATAATGAAAATTTACTGTGAATAGATATATTTTATTAATTTTGCTTACCTTTCCGATTCAGCTTCTAAAAAAAGCGATAAATGTTGTGCAGCTATAGTTCCAAGACTTCGTACAGTTTCCCATTGTTTTTCCTCGATTGCACTTAATACATTAAATAATGTATTTTTAGCCTCGATATAACTATAAGATATAAGATTTAAAATTTAAGTATGAAAAAATTATAGAAATTCATAAAATAAAGTAATAATAATATCGCATACTTTAACAGATGTCCTTTACTAGCGAAAATAGGAAAGTCACTTATGGTTATTTCTGGAAATTTGATTTGATCAGTCGAAACTCTTAATAACATTAGGAATATGTCCGCTAATGTTTCAAAAGGATCTCGATCGGGTATCAGCAACGTAATTATTCTATCAACTATTTCTTTCACTCTAATATTCAATAATATACAATCTCCCAGGCGCTTATTCACTGATGCACGTAATTTAGTGGCGGGACTTGACATTCCAGGAAACAATGATTTCGTTTTGCGACAAAATGTTAGAATAGATTGTATATGATTCTCCTTCTTTCCACTACTGTTGATCTTTAATTCCTGACAAAGCTTGCGAACTTCATCGACTTGCAGCAAATTTAACAAAACGGATATATCTTCTTCTTCCATATTACTTTTAAAAATAGATCGTGATATAAGTTTATCAAAAATAGGCTTTAGATCACTAGCTATCTCATCATATTTAATATTGCTTATTCTGCGCCACATGCATTTTCTCTTTAGCATACGTATCAATAATGCTTGCTCGCGGCTTTGAAGGGTGATGAGCGAAAATATCAAATCTCTCTCGTCCTGATCGAAATATCCGCAGTTGATGGGATTGGAGAATACAGTAACAATGACTAAGAAAAAATGTAACGAATATGTGTCTACAGGTACAATCACATCATTAATTTCATATCTTGTCGAAGTTGTAGTATCTATAGAATTGTATTCTAAGTTAAATTTTCCACTTGAGTAAACTTTTTCCAAATTAATGTTATTGTCAGCAATGGCTCCTTCCTTGGCCAAGTTTAGATTTTTTATTGTTTTAGATATTAACTCATCAATTCTATCCTTAAATAACTTCTTTCGCACTATCTTTGCATGTTCTGATGAATTGTCTAATGCATTTTTTATTGTAGATGATTTCTTTGGTGTGAATTTTATGCCACTATGCATTATAGGAGTTTGTTGTTGACTTTTGATAGGGGAAGTATATTTAGCAATTGATGATGTTACTGTTGTACTTTCTATAACTCTAGTTGGACTATAATTTTCTATAGCTTTAGTTGGACTATTATAAGCTTCGCACAAATGAGACGTTTCATTGTGTGACAAGAGATTATTTTGCTTCTTTTGTTTCTCACTCATTTTGGATGTAGTTTGTTTATTCTTATATATAGAAGTTTTTAATTTGCTTGATAATCCTTCTTTCTATAACAAAAAGATAAAATAATCATTTTGTAACTTAAATTATTATTATGTATCAAGTGATAGACAGCTTATAACTCACCGTCTTGCCAATTATTGAGAATCTCGTATTAGATGATTTCTTATCAATACCTTTTTTTACACTTTCATATTTTCTATTGCTACTTGTAATTTTATAGAACTGATCTATTTTAGTTTGTGCCATTGCATCAGAGACATTCAGGCTGGCATTAATCAAACATTAGTCAAATCATCTACACGTAGCAAACTTGCAGTACAGATACAAGTGCATGATTTGCTACATGAACTACAAAAAAGAAATCCAATGCAGATCCGATTGCAGATGCATTCTTGAACATCTCAAGGAACGGTTCATTCTGTATTAAGCGTATTTGTTCTCAATTTTCTTTTATTTCGTTCGTACATTATCCTATCCTTAGAGAACTTAATCTAAACCATAACGGATCGACCAAAGAAATTACAATATTTACAGCAGTTCATACAAATCACTGGCGAATACAAATGTTGGCTTATTTGTCCAAACTTACGGACGCGGATCCACGATGAAATGCCACAATGAAATCTATGTAAATATCGACAGTGTAATACTTGTCGCTCGCGACATATCCATAAATCTCCAGCTACGCGAAGGATGTCGGGAGAGATGAAGCCTAAGTGAATCCAACTGATTCTCCTTACCTTGAAGACAAAAATCCAGAATCTCCCGCGTAAAAATGCCAGAGAAAAAATTAAAGGGAAGTCGAAAAGCCGCGGTCGGTGAACGTCTGTGTATGAAAATGAAAGAACAACTCGACGAGCAGCTCGAGGTCACGCCGCTCAGTGTCAAACCTGGCCGTTCTGCGCGCAGGCGCGCGGATCCACGTGGCGGGAAGTAAACCGCGTTTCCGCGAAACGTAAATATAACCTGCAAGGAAAAATTTTGGAAAAATAAGTCCGGCAATTATGCATTAAATTTGTTAATGTCATGATGCAATTGCAATCTAGCACGACGATTCGTATCTCCCAATATATAAAAATTATATATAAGATAACAGGAATTAATCTACAAACGCATATTTATCAGGATATTGCCATTAATATTTTTATCTTTTTCAGATTTAAATGTGATAGAAGTCCTTTTTGACGAGAAATTGATTTCTTTTCGTGCACGCCTTTGTATATTCCAGTAAACACAAAGTAACAATGATATTATATTGATATTACAATTTTCTACTCACCAATGTTACATATAACGTATGTTATATTATATTACATATTGCTGAGTAGGAAATTATAATATCGATGCAATGGTAGTTTGCTAGAATATATATGCACACACACTCGATAGCCAAAACTGTTGAAAACTGGTTCTATAAAGTATTTGTTATGAATTTTCTTAGTGAAAATATTATAGATCTGATATAGGATCTGACATATGCAGTAACATTGATAGTTTGTTAACAAACTAGGATGACACATTAATGACGAAAAGCTTTGGCATACTTGCTTTATAGTTTGATGTAAATTGGCTAAAGAAATCGAGCAGGATTTGATAAATAGAATATATATAATCAATAAGCTCTGCCGGCAAAGCATAAGTTTAATGCGGACAGAAATGATACTAAATCTGTTGGTTTACGAGCATCTATCAATTTGTTTATACTGCGGACAGTGTCTGTTCACTGGGTATATACATATATACGAAAAGTTATCAATACTAATATAATATTACCGCAAAACGTAAAAAAAATAAATTAAGAAAGAAAAGATTGTTTAACAGCTAGCACAATTGGGATTTATTTTGGCAGGTCCGCTTTGTCGAATTTTGTCGTCTGTTATATTTTCAAATAATTTTTTTTCAATCGACATGTGAGTGCAAGAGCAATCTTTTTTTTTGCTCAAGAGACAAGGAAATGTGGAATTCATACGCGACGCGTTTATTAAGAGTAACGTCTAATTGCCGCGTGACGCACGGTGAAAATGCAAACAGAACGGAATTTCAGGCTCTCGGAATTACTTTCAGCTCGCCGAGTTGCTCAGAGATACTGTATACAGCAAGTTGTAACCTAATTCTTCCTTTTTTATTTTATGTACCTATATATATATAAGTATAAGTACATAAAATATACATTTATATTTATGTATACATGTCGAGTTTGCATGTACAGAGCTGCATTATGTGTATATATACAAGTCCACTATATGTATATCCGTCGATTTCTTTTTTCCGTTTCCCTTCCCCCGCATTCTGTCCCTTTATGGTAATTAGAATATATTTAATAGCCAAAGAATGCAACCCGTAAATTGACTTATATACATGAGTCAATATAATATAATGTGTGCGTGTATATATATATATATATATATATATATATATATATATACATATACATACACACACACAATATATTTATATACATACACACCCAGTTAGTTACATCGTCCGCTACCTCTCGTGGGTCGTTAATCGCAATGATTACGAATAATTAATATTTAGGTCTTTATACATAAGTTGTGTGAGAAATGCTGACTCGTCAACCTGGTAACACCTCTTCTCTACCATGTGCTTGCAATAAATAAAGATCATATCTCTCGCGTTTGGAAAATTGAAATCGTTTTCTCGATAAGAGATTGCAATCGTGCGTTGTTTTGTAATCAACTGAAATGCAACTGCAAGCTTGACAGAAAAAACGTATAATTAATTTGGGAAGTAAATGAAAAGTTTAATAATAATAATAAATCTGACTGATTTCGATAAATAAGACACACGTTTCGTAGTATTGAGGGATGTTATCAGATGACGGAATTGAATTAACGACAATGTCTCGCGTCGAGGAACAGATCGAAGGGCTGTCCGGAGCGAATGTTCTACAGAGTGTTTCGTAAGTCCAACATTATGGAGGACTGTTGACGCATAAAATGTCATTATCCCTGACACCACATATATTTTCCTACCGGATAAAGTGTCTATAGATAAAAGTGTTTCGTTAATTCGTTTTAATTCTTTTTCCCGCAATACTGGAAACTTGTACAGGATATTCCGTATATATATATATATATATATATATATATATATATATATATATACACGTAATTGTATATAGAATTCCCTGCATCTCTCTCTTTTTCTCTCTCCTTCTCACCCCTGCGAGTCCTCCGACTGTACAATCATTCTCGTCAAGAGAGATTTGCTCATGCCCAAAGTTTCGTTTAAAGTTTCGTTTGGAGCTTTGGCTGAAGCGTCATCTTATCTCTCTTTTCGTTCCGACCGGATCTTCCTGTCGCACAGCGACGCGGAGAAGCCCTATATACCGTATTCACAGAACAAAATACACGTATATAAGTAGATAAGACATCGTGCCTCGACGCGTCGATCGATATTAAATCGTAAATCTGTTTTTACGCAGAAAAAAATGTCGTGGAGTCTTTCTCATTTAGATTACCTATTGACCAGTATTAAGCTCATTCTCGTCGTCTCTTATCCGCGAACAAGCGATCTAGTTTCTTTCCCATTCTTTCCTCGCTTAGAATATATATATATATATATATATATATATATATATATATATATATATATATATATATATTTGCATCAATCGGGCACTTAACTTCTACTTATGATGATACACTATTGTTTCTCGCAAATGCAACGAATTGGGTAAACACGAAGTCTCACCGTTCGAGGTACGACCGATCTCTCTGTTTCGCTTCTTCTTTTTTCGATCGATCAAATTTTCCGGGAATGCGTCTCTCGTGCTCTCGCACGAGAATCCGAAGCAAAGACGAACACTTCATCGGTCTTAGCCGTCAATGGAATTCGTGTTTGCCAAATCAGAGGAATGTAAAGCGAACTCAGTCTTTGGTTGGAACGATCTTCAAATCTTGATGATTCTCGACGTTTTATTTAACTTTAATGGCTATCGGATTATCTTTAACATTAATAAATTTTATATAAAAATCCATATACACCACTATACCTCGCTCTTACAGCGTTCCAACTAAAATATAAACAAATTACCTCTTTTACAATACAAATACATTCTCGCGAATCTTTGTATCTTTTCTTTTTTCTTCTTTTTGTTCACATAAAGTCGCTCGTTCTTCTCAAAGTCATGTTTGGCGGAAAAGTTATCTTTCATTTTCTTTGCTTTTTTCAAGGCATCGCTAGAAATCTCGATACATACATACATGTGTGTGTGTGTGTGTGTGTGTGTGTGTGTGTGTGTGTGTGTGTGTAATATATATATATATATATATGTATGTATCGAGATATATAACACATATAATGTCACTGTGTATTTGTATATATTTCACGACAAACAGTTAATGTTTATGAAAGCCAAATGCTTACGAAATATACGAAACCGAACAAGGTGGAAATAATACATAGGAGGAATTTCGGTTTCGCGCGCAATAGTGAATCTGAGAAAAACGAGATAAACGACGACGACGAGTATCTAAAGAGTATGTACAAACACGTGTCAGAAAAACGGATCTCCCAAGAAAAAAATGACAATATATAGGCGAAAAGTGTGAAGATCTTAACAAAATAATAAGTCCTATCCAGGATAAAATTTCTTTATTACTCCTCCTTTCTAAAATCGTCTTGAAATTCATAAATTTTCATACACATTTCGCTGTGCGCCTACCACAACAACGGTTTTTTTTTTTGTAATTACAGTTATTCAGTTAATTACCTAAAAGTAAGAGATACAATAAGCGTAATTATTTTATATGTACAATATATCTGTTTTTTTTTGTTTCATTTTATTACGAGTTCGAGAAGTCTACGATTTGTAACCACATTCGCACCTTTAATCTTTATTCCCTCCCATTCTCGCGTTACGGCTGGCGACAAATCGTTTCATGGCTCGCTACCGCGAGAGGTTTTCCTTTGAGACCAGGCGTTCACAGATAAAATCAGGAATCCCTTACACCGGTTATACTCAATGATCAGTGCCTACGTGTTTCAACTTGCAACAAATAACAATCAAGAGCTACATAATCTCAAATATCCATCGTTCACTCTTGTACGCGATTATTCGGCTTGCAGTAATAAGAAAACATACAACTATCAGTATGTCAAAGAAGAATAGAGTCAAGTGTAACTGTAAAAGGTACAAAAAAAGTGATCTGTTTTTTGTAAAGTATTTCAACAAAACAAAGCCGTTCTGATCTCTCCCTCTCTTCCTCTTTCTCGATGTAACCTGGAAAGATGTCGTTCATTTGTCGTCTTATCTACATCGTGTACGTTTTAAAAAATGAAATATACAATCGATAATGCGATCATATAAAGATATCTTTTCGTTTTTTCTATGTGTTTCTTATATTTTTTTACAGCTTGGCAAAAGGAGGAGCGTCCTATGGAAAGACTAAGAGAGGAAGAGAACCGTTATGTCACCCGTATTACACATGGGAAACCCAAGAGACACCGCTACAAGTGTTATTTTTTTATAATAATGAATCGAGTGTTCGTCAGCGACAGCGTACACATTTTGTTTATCTAGAGGAAGGTTGCGTCAATGAAACATATGAATATGATGAAACGTTCTGTTCGGATTAATTGTAGATACATCCAAGATAATTTGTTCAGTTGTATCAACAGACTATTACCTCTCGGACTTTTGCGAATTATACGTATCCCAATAAAGGGATCGACTGTCATTTATATATAATTTGCGACGCAAATATTGCGTTCTCGAGAAATAACGTTTGAGATATCTGTCCAAACAGAGCCTTAATAAATGGCACGCCACGAATCTTATTTGCATCCTCGAATCCCACAAACCTGTACGGTGTAACAACGCATGGCAAGATTCACACAGGTGTTTGAATTCTGATATCTCGTATCTAAGCCGTAAGAATTCTATTCTACAAATAAGAACACGTATCGAACGGCTCTTTTCGACGTTTACTTTTTTTACCTACGGTAATACCGAGTCTGTGAAAGGACAGATAAAAGTGTGATATGACGTGCAATAGAGTCGTAATAGCTTGCTTCGATCTTATCTCGTAGATTTGTTCATACGGGAAAAGTGTATGTATATATATATGTATATGCATTTTGTGTGTGTGTGTGTGTGTGTGTGTGTGTGTGTGTGTGTGTGTGTGTGTGTGTGTGTGGTGTAAATACACATGTATACATAATGTATATACATATAAAGAAAAAAATGAAAATCACGAAATAAAGAATCGCGCGTAGAACACATGTACAGTTAACGCGAATCCGCTTTTAGATACGATTAAATTTAACCGCTTATATATCAGTTTGCCAAATACTATTGCTCCAAATATTTCGTGTTCGGTATCCGTGTGTCGCTAGTAATAATTTCAGTCACTGATGGAAAGACATAAGTATTCTTATACGTCGCTCCCCGGTGAGCTTTGTAGATTCTAACACAGTATATATTATTATAAGTGATCTTTTCGCAGTGCGCATGCACACATAAACAAATTTTTCGTGAAACAAGCTTTCCAAACGCAACATTACAAAGTTATATTATGATTGCATTACAATCGCATATTAGTCGCATATAACATGTGGCGGCGGATATGCAGATATCAAAATGTACATTTTGGCGATTACTGGAGAGAAAGAGAGAAAAACAAAAGAAAATTCTTTTACGATTATGACTTAATGCTATCAAAGATTAATTAATAACAATAGCTTCAATATTTCACAGCCTGGAAGCCTTTAAACGTAGTATCATATATATATATATATATATATATATATATATATATAATATATATATGTATATATAAGGATTATTATATAAAGTTGTATAATACTCACGAACCGAATCTATATACAGTATTGAGAAAAATCGTACACTTTCGTAAGAAATTAATTAATCTACTTTCCTTTCCTGTAGTCTTACTTATCTGGAAAGCGACGAGATGTAATTCGAGCATACTATTGTACTTACAAGCAGATTACTGTACAATCCCTGTCATTGCTAATGTAATGTTTTGTATCTATTTCCCATGCACGGTTGTGAAAGAATCTTTAGGAAGTTATCCGAAATTATTTCTTTTCAAAAACATGATCATTTGTTTTTATAATAACTGAATAAGCTATGATAATCGATCGAATATGTCTACAATGCCTCTATATTCTTGGATGTCTACTCGAAAGATGAATGTTATGAGCGAAATTAAAGAACTTTTTTTCCAGAATTTCAATAATTCAGTAATCAATGCTGTGTCTGAGAAAGCTTGCTGCATTACTGTGCATCAAATCGTGTCGCGTGTAACTGAACAGTACTGAACTGATAAGTGAGGATTTTAATGTCAAGATAAACTTAATGGTTTACATCTCGAGTTTCCGATTACAATTTTCCTTGCACTGAACGAGTAGGATTGTTGTCATTCAAAATAATGAAGAAGTATTATATGCTATTTTTAGAATAATTTATTACACATATAATTTCATTATTTTTTCTTTATAGTTAATTTATTAGTTAAATTTGTATCTTTCGCGAGCCCCAGAACCCAATTTATGTAGATCACACATCATTTTTTATCCTCAGAAAAGACGGAGAACGAGCAATATCATTAACAACAAATTTAATCTCGAGTAATTGGATAATTTTGGAATCTTGTATCTACAAGAAATAAGGACAATATTTTTTACATAATTATATACCATTGTATTTAATGATAAATGACTATTAATCGTTCAATGAGCAAGGAAAAAGATAATTTAGAAAATATGGAGCAAATATCTCCCCAACGATAAGAAGAAAAAGAAACTTGGTACTTGCATTAGAATCCACGCTATTGCTGATTAGCATCGCCACGATAAAACAACCAATCAGAGGAGCAATTTTGCAATTGTACCTAGCCGTATCGCTCTTTCATTGTCAACGTAGCGCAATCTATCATCAGTACGCGTCCGATCTCCCGCCCGAAGCAAATATCGTAGGCAAGGTAAGAGAATTAGCGAAGCCCCCAGTGACGTATTGGCGGCAACAGGGGTGCCAATAGCAGGCATCATGTCACTTCCATCGCCAGTGAATTTGTTTTATTCGTTCGTACGAGCTGTTGTTGCTGCGATTTGCTGTCGCACGGCGAACCATCCACTCCATCCACTTCCATATCCAAACTTTCACTATAATCAAATGGAATGATAAATCAAGATAAAGTTAAAACTGTAAAACTCTATATATGATCATGCTACCGCAGTGGCATGGTTTCAGTTTACTAAACACTTTGTTACAATGCTCTTGCCAATTTTTAGTACCACAAGCATCCGCGAAGGAAGATTCGTCATTTCTACAAATCTTATATAATTATTGGGATTACATGCAAAAATAGATTACCTATTACTATTAAGCGTAATTTCCCCAGACGATGGGACCTGTGGAGCCTGATTTTGTGTCTGTTGTTGCTGCTGCCTCGCGAGGCTCGCCAATTTACTTTGCGTTATCAGGCCGGGTAGCAGATTGGACGGTGGATGCTTCTGTGGTAGAACTATAGTGGACTGTTGGTTGTTGACAATGTGAGTGCTATTTGTTAGATTGTTAGAGTTGTTTATGTGTGGCAGCGGGCCGTTCTGATGGCTATTACCAAAGTTTGTGATATTACTGCCATTACTGCCACTACCACCACCACTACTACTACCACCACCACATGTGGTATTTGCACTAAACACTCTAACGTTTGCACTACCACTGCTACTACCACCATTGCCGCAGCTGCCACCATTCCTATTATTTATCGGACTAGTCAAGGATTTCGAGAGAATGGAGGCAGCAGTACTGTTGTTTGGCAATTGTCTGTGTTGTTGTTTGGGCTGATGATTTGACTGCACATCAACCACAGCACTGAGACCAACAGTGCACTGTGTGGACACTGTATTCGATGTCACAGTGGCTTGATTGGTCGCACACGCGACGACGGAGGACGACGGAGGAATCGATAAAGAACTCATACAAGTATGTACAACACTAGATCCACCACTAAAACCACCACTGCAATGAGTAAGCCGAGTCTGTGTCGTGACGGGCGGCGCGAACAGATTATTCGCGAGCGGCGTCACCATAAAATGTGAACTGCCCAGCTCGCCGTCTGTCCGTGATTCGTTCACGCCGCTATCCGAGAGACCACTGATGCACGCACTACCCGTACTACCGAGGCTCGCGACCGCGAGCTCAAAGTCTGATACGGCATCCATCGCGAAATAATCCGCGATATTAAACTCCGATGTAAACGGTGATTCGTCACCCGCACGTTCCGGTTCCACCTCGATGCATATGGACGTCGCCTCGGGTGGAAATGGATATGGAAGCTTAGATCGAGACACTATTGGCTCTACATCCGAGTCCATATCATCGCTACTTTCCTCGCTTGGACTATGCATCGACACTGGAGGAGTCTTTGGTCGAAAATGTAACCTATCAAATTGCAACACAAATGTAATCATATAAAAATTATTCTTTCATAAAATTGTAAATGGCAATTTTTATATTTTATAGAATAATGTAGTTTAATGTAAACGTTATAAAAATATTACCACTCTTTCTTGATGGTTGTCATTGCTGTGGCGGTTGCGTTTGAATCTGTTGTCTCGCGCTTGGAGTCATGTATTGTGAAGTCTAAAGTAGACCATATATCATCCATATCGGATGCGCAGCGATCTAATATTACTCTGCAAATCATCAAGAAATAAAACAAATACAGTCAAACATCGTTCTATCTCATGTTTATCGCGTCGATAGATGTCGTACCTGCCACCACGACCAATTCTCCGTCGTGCGAGACCGATACACCTTGGCACTGGTTTGCTAATACTTGTCAATGCAAACCTGTATTTTTTATCAGCCGCACCACCTTCACTTTTATCACACCAAGGCCAATTTCCAAAACCACCTGATACAGGCTGTAAAACAAAATTAGTATTCTAAACAAAATTAGCATATCTAAAAAAATAAAATTTTTAAAAATAATTCAGATTATTCACATACTATCTTAATGGCCTAATTAGTTGCGGTAATATTTACAAAAAGAATTATAAATATAAAACATATGCAGTATTAATATTATCAATCTATTAATGAAATGCAAGATTGGCGATTAGTACAACTAATAGTTAGATAAATAGTACCATTCAAGGTCTAATAAAAAATTCTAAATAAATAGCATATTAATCACTCGACATAATTATTTGATTGTTTCGAAAATAAATCTAGATAAAATATTATAATGCAAAATTTTATGAATAGTATTTGACTTTTATATCTTTAATATTTTGCCAATATTTTAGGCATTTATATTGAATTAATGTCATCAATAATGTATCAATAACAAATTGAGTAAAATTATCTTGACATATGTAAACTGATTTACCGGTAAGTAAGAACTATTCCTATTTCGACGAAAGGCGAATTGACCCTCATCTGCGGTGTCTTCGTCATCACGATCGGAGGGTAACGAGGGCTGAGTGTGTGAATGAGATGGAAGCGAACTGTCGTCGTCCGAACTGATGAGCGTATCCAGTCCACTTCCAAGAACTCCTGGGCGATTTCCTCGGCCACCACCGCTACCCGTTCCACTACGGATACCAGTATCATCTAAACTTCCTCCTCTACTGTCCGTTTTATGTTTCCGTTTCTTATACTGTCTCTTTTCTTTCCTGGGTACTACTTCATCCTAAATTAAAAAAGAATTAAAATTAAAATTAAATAATAAATATGAAAACAATATTCCTTCGAAACATATAAAAATAAAATATCAAAGCTAAATAAATACTTTCTTTGATATCAATACATACTTTACAAACTTTGTTAGTCCAGTTTTGATGAACACCGAACTGATTAGTGAAGAGTGGAGCAAATGCTGGTCTCGGTGTCTTTAATGCTGATACCTCTGCCAATATTTGTCCACTGAAGTCTTGCGCTTGATATCTGTGGAATAGAATGTAAAAATCTCATGCAAAACACATAATATATGCAACAACAGTATCATTACAATTTTACACAAACCGTTTCTCATAAATCTCGATTGTAAGATGCAAGTGTTCCCGTTTCGTCTTTTCTCGTCGTTTAACCATCTCCAGAAGTGTGACTGCTCTACTAAGATCTCTACGAAGCTTCAGCATTTTCTCATAACTGGTTTCATCATTTTTGCGATTCTTACGCGTTTGCATTTTCTCCGTACGTCGCCTAAACGCGAGATATGGATTGTTGGCAGCCGAGCCGAATCGATTCTCTGTTTTAACCGTTAATAATAATGGATGTTGCTATAAAAAATAAATGATAATGTTAACATTGTCATAGTGTGTATATTCAAGAAACTGATATAGAAACTGATATAGAAATATTAGAAATTTGATCAGTTACAGAAAAAGAAATATAAAAAAAGTCTTTAGTATAAAATTTGTATGCATTTCTATTTCTTTTTAATAAACAATTTGAGAACATATAGAGAGTGACATAATCTCAAAATCTCAAAATTTACAAAAATGTGATACTTACAGTTTTAAGACGCTTATTGAGCCAATAATCGAACACTGCGATAATTAAATCATCGTCTTCTTTCAAAAGTGCCTTAGCTTCGTTGAGGGTAACTACAGTTTGTCCCGAACTCTTCTCCAAGCGATCCATCATTTCTTCAAATTGGAGAGGAGTCAATTCCATTTTGCGACTTTGTAGCGCAACCCATTTTTCATCTTCTGAATCCATATCGTAGTCAGGTATGTCTTGTTCCATAGCAAAGGCTATAAAAAGAAGATAAATTCTCTAACTTATTAGTTTTCTGGAAGTATCTTCCCAATATGGCAAGCAGTAAAGAAAAAAATATAATAAAATCAATATTCGACGTCATCTTACGTTGCATGTGTATCAATTGGCGAGGCAGCTTATAATCAGCAGGATATATCTTGTCATAAGCTTCCGCATCTGCCAGATCGGTTACTTCAGGAGTAGGAATGATTAAACCTGTACATATCGCTCGTTGAAGATGATGTTCCTGTGTAATAAACAGAACCATTTATAATTAAAATTGCATTCTGCATTCTCATCGATCAATAGAATTATTACTATACATTATTTTTGAAATACAATATAAAGACATTTTTGGGATTTAAATTTTGGCACTAAAATTTTATTATAGAAAACTCAATGTAAATACTTAAATAATTATTGAGTTTTATTCAATTGCAAACGTGTATTGTCAAATTATATGTACAAATCTACAACAATCTTATTAGACATATATGTTTCTGACAAGACACTTTAGTATTACATGTTATAAAAATTATACTTGATTTATCAATCTAGAAATTATCGAGATGAAATAAAACAGATTCAAAAAGTATGTCTTGCTTGTTTCAATGCTGCATGACTACAATGTTTTCACTACTTAAACAGTGCCTAATGGAATGCATATAATAAAATTGACAAATCAGTATATAATAATGTATTATATTAATATATTATAAATATATAATTGTAGAGGTGTAAAAAGATTTTAGTATTATGTTATTTGCAAACTACATGGTTCTGGCATCTAGGGAACATTGCAAGAATATCATGAAAGCGTCGGGAATAGAGACGCTTGACATTTTGACGCCAGAAACCAGAGCGACGTAGGGAGCGGCGCGAGAGTTCGCGATTAATGGCAAACCAGACGTTGACAGTTGTGGCGGAGAGTCGAGCCAGGATTAGGAAGATACGGAGAGAACGGTCGAGAATCACGGGCGAATTGGCAATTACGTTAAAGGCGGAAAATTCACAATTTTCCAGAGTGCACGATGACGGGCGGGCCGCCATCTGCCGGTTGTTTACGAAATTTTCCGCCGTGAGTAAGATGGCGGACGGGAAAAACATGCTGGAACGAGATGCTAGACGTTCCGACTTACA
Organism: Pogonomyrmex barbatus; assembly: GCF_055798465.1. Lineage (NCBI taxonomy): Eukaryota > Metazoa > Arthropoda > Insecta > Hymenoptera > Formicidae > Pogonomyrmex > Pogonomyrmex barbatus. The sequence continues at coordinate 26,068,945 of NW_028297116.1, read as the reverse complement.
CATTCCTCCTCCTTTTCCATGCCGCTGGGCATTTGGGGCACCGCGCGGTTAATGGCCGAATAATCTGGTAGATCCGGCAGCTCCTCGGCCATGTAGATCGGCATGGGCTTGGAGGCGTCCAGGGCACGCGCCCTGAACGACAGCTTGCTCATCCTGAGGGCGGCTGGCTCGCGCGTGTTGACAACCAAGGATGGCTGGCCGCACCGTAAGAGGCCAGTTGGGTCGGTTGGGGGGCCTCGGGCTCGCGGAACGCCGTAGACCTGGCTATTGAGGCCTGGCTGGGGGCCCTGGGGCCGAATTACCCGGCACAGAGAGCGCTCAGGGCCTCATCGTTCCCCGGCCATCGCGCTGGAACACGGTCACTCAGTCACCAAACGAGATATATCACTTTGAAAACATGTTTGCGTGACACGGTCCCTGCTCAAAGCCATCATGGCCGACGCACAGCCATTTAACACGTTCGGCCGCCGCCGTGCAGTTCCGCGGGCGGACGTGCGCCGCGCGGGAATCGCTGCGTCGCTGTCGCCGACGTTGTGACGCGGCTCACGCGCGCCTATTGGCTGCCGAGCTCCCGCCGTATGCCGAGTACACACCGTCGTCCTGCGCGCGCACCTCAAGTTCCGAGTTTGACGACTTCGCGTAAATTCGCGCCGCGTTCAAACGTCGTTTCGCGCTGATGAAATGTCGTTTCGCTCAATGCGCGATTTTAAGAAAAGATCATTGCTCATTGAAAACACATATTGAAAACACACTTTCACAATACACGTTTAATGTCCGTTTAATCTCATTCGTATTTGCGTGTTTGCCCACGCGTTCACATCCTCTTGTAGATCCGTATGTCAAATATCTAATTCTGTAATAAAATGTAAATATAAATACAATGTAGGATTCTTTTGTCCAGAAAAAATAGCTGTAAATTATTTTGCTCACGCGTGTCGTCACATAAATACACTTTCCTCAATAATTCTCATTACATTGTATTTTATTATTGTGTTACTAACAAGAATTTTATTAGGAAAAAAAAAAAATTAAGGCGCCCTAGACATGTTAGACAGTAGGAATGATTCAGAATCATTTCTGCGACTCCCGCGCATGCGTCGGCGCAGCGCGGCGAGCGCTTGAAGTTGGTCGCGATTTCATTCGCCGTCTCGAAATCATTCGAGATGCGCGCCAGATCCGAAATGAGAAGTGTCACACCATTTTACGAGATCTATCACTTTTCTGTACTTAGAATTAAAGCGTGCATGGTTTTAAACATAAAGAGAAAAGAATAAAAAAAAAGACTCGCAAGAAACAGCGAGTGTAAAATGTACAATTGAAGCAAATGATCCATCGCGTTCACCGACGAGGTGTTTGAAAATTGACCACGAATAACGTTCGACGTCAACGGCGCCAAAACATGCGTCGCGATAACACGTGACGACGTATTATCGCCTTCAGCTGCGAGATGAAAGCGGAAACAAACCGGAGTTAGGTCTCATGTTTGACTCACGTAGCCGTCCGTCACGGAAATCGTGCGGCGGAATCATGACAACTTTGGGCGTACAACATGACGCAGGTCATCGCGGTTCTGTCCACGATTCCTAGGTTATCTTACCACCTGCAGTCGCGGCTGCCGAATCTGCGCATTTCAGACGTGTCGCCAGGTAACAGTGCTTCGTACACGCACATCACGATACGTCCGCAACCAAAGACACAATTTCTATGTTCGCTAAACTATCCCGCGTATCGCTCCGTTTCGTCTTGCGATGATAACCCCCTCGCGACGAGCACGTGTCGAATTCCCACTGCCTCTACCTGAGATCTCTCGTTGTTTCCACAAGAGGGCACGCGCATCAAAGCGGAAAAATTCAACGATGTTATATCTCGCTGCGAATAATTCGATATCAAAGTATAAGAATCATATTGGCTATATAATATTAGTAAAAAGTCATAAAAATTTAAAAAGAACATATTTCTTATGTTTACATATTTACTTATAATATTAAATAAATCAATTTGAATGACGAAGAAGTTAAAATATAAACACAAATTACATAGTTTTCATGAAAGAAAATATTTGAAATTATTTTATATTATATATTTTATTATTATTATATATTTTATATTTTTTTAAAATAGAAAATATAATAACAAAAATTTTTAATTATGAATATCCCCTAAAATCAATTGCAAAAACAAAAATAATTAATAATTTATAAGAAGATTTTGAGTCATTATGGCATCACGTAATTTAAACATATCATATGAAATATACAAAATCGATTATGTATATTAAATTCATAATTTTTAAGTAAAATATTTAGTTTTCGTATTAATATTGTAATACATGATTTTTTCTTTATTTCTTTCAGTCAAAAAATTTAAAAGAGTTAAGATTAATATTGATAAACCAAGTCGGTTACCAATAAATTAGTAAATAAATAAATAAAGAAATCTAAATAGATACAATAAAAATTACAAAGACTGTATTCGGAAATACAAGCATTCACGAAATGTATAATAAAAATAATAAAAAACTACGCTTTTCTGAGATTGAAATAAAATATATATTTATTATAGTCATTACAATTTTCTTAATTCATTTCAGAGAAAAATTTATAAAAAATATGCATGTAAAATAAAGTTTATAAATAATCATATGATTAAATTATTATCTAAATAAATTTAAATGTACGTATTTTTATTAAATATATTTATTAAATATACTTTTTAATATTTTATTAAATATACTTTTGAATTATAGGACAATCAGATACTTTATCCAAGCTTAACACAGCGGAAATATTAGTGGCCGATTGCGATTTATTAATACCTTATGCAAACAAGTTGACATCGGTCAAATGGATACAGGCGACATGGGCTGGCTTGGACAAATTTATTCCACATATACAGAACACGCAAAGAGATTATATACTGACTCGTTTTTCCGACGAGTCATTTGGTCTAGCCATGTCTGAATACGTAATAGCGCAGATTGTTAATTATGAGCGCGATCAGAGACAACAATATGAGAATCAAAAACTTGCTGTGTGGAAACAAGATGGTAAACTGGGGGATCATAGATATATACATGATTTAACTGTAGGTATTCTAGGGGTAGGAACGATAGGAAAATCTGGTGAGTTATGAATACCAAGAGTTAAATTGTATATCAAAAAAATTTCTCTTTCAATTCTCTTTCATTTCTTAATATTTTTATAGTGGCAGAAAAACTAAAACTGTTTGGCGCGACTATTTGGGGAATGACACGTACCGTCCCAAAAGAGAAATTATCGTACCTTGATGAATACAGAACTGTAGAGGGTCTGTCAGACATTCTGAAAAATTGCGACTATGTCATCAATGTACTGCCCTCGACTCAGGATACAGTGGGTCTCTTAAACGGGAATGTTTTGCAGCATTGTAAAAATAAAGATTCAGTTTTTATTAACGTGGGACGTGGTTCTGTTATTCGAGAAGCAGATCTGATAAATGCTCTTGAGCAAAAATGGATTTCAGCTGCTATCTTAGACGTGTTTGAAGAAGAGCCGCTACCAGAAGAGAGTAAGCTATGGAAATTACCCCAAGTAATTGTCATTTGTTAACCAATAGATAAAAAAGCTTTCATCTAGAATTGATTAATATGACATTAATATCTGTTTAGGTAACTATTTCACCTCATAATTCGGCTCGGACGGTTCCACAAAACGTTGCAAAGCTATTTGCTACAAATTATACTAGATACATGAATGGAGAAAATATGATAAACGTATTTGATTTTAATAAAGGCTATTAATTTCACCAAATATCGTACGTCGGAACAATGAAACTTATATGCAATAAAATATAATGAGTAAAGATATATAGATCGAGATAAATAATTCTTGAGTATCTTGAGCTGTATATCACTTCTGATATCGGAATTTATAAGTTTTAATTTTACACTTTACAATTTTTTAAAGATTATAAAACATAAATAAGATTAACTTATATATTTTTTTTAATTCAAATTACATACATTACGTATATTTATAATTACGTATATTCGGAATTATATCAATAACTTAGCATTAATAATCTAAAATATAAAAATCTAAATAAAGAGCATATATTTTTATTATATATTATATATGAACACTGTGTATCTTTTTTTGCACATTGCACTCGTTATATTTATGGAGGTATATTAATGTAAAATATTGTGAAAAAATAAAAAAAAAAGAAATTATTCGATAGGCATTTCTTCAATAGGCCGGGGCGATGGTATCAAACCGCGAATGCACAAATCGTACACTACTTCTTCGATCTTCTTCACATCGTATTTAAGAGCATCAAATCGTTTCCTTAATATATCGTTCTTTAAATTTAATAGCCGAAATCCAGCATTTATTTTATTAACGAACGTCGCAATTTCCATCGGCCACTCATAATTACCATTCGTGACACTATTTACAGCGAAACGACTCTAAAAAGTACACATTGTTACAAAACCATTATGAAATAAAATTATAAATATACATACTAATTCGGCAGATAATTGCAGCAGGCCTAGTAAGTAATCTTCCAGATCTAGATGGAAACCATCTTCTCTATTATTTTTTACTGCAAGAATAATAAAAATTTTTCTTTTCTATTCAGGTATAATAAACAAATGTTATTTAAATATTCATGTACCTCCTAATATATCTGCAACAGTCTTTTTATCAACCAAAACTTTAATTTCAAAATATATTACTAGAGCAACTAGAAAGGACAACCTCTGGGTAACAAAACGCCATTGATCATGATAACGATAATATTGATTACTTGGTACCACTTCAGCTAGACTTGCATATTGGGTCCTTACATCATCAAATATTTCTCTTGCCTTTCTACAATATTTTGATACAACTGTAATTTACCAATATCAGGTGAATATTATTTATGATACATCTTATAATTATTATACAATATGTTATCCCTTCAAATTTAATCTTTTTAAATTTAAATTAAATTATATTTAAATTTATAATAATTAAACAAAAAAATAAGAGGAAATTAATAATATTATTTGTTTTACTTTTTCATCAATATTAGAATTTATTAAGAAAATTAAATATATCAATAAAAAAACATACTTATATTCTCCTCCATTGTGTGATCCACTGTATGAATATTTTGTAAGGTCATTAATATATCCCTGGAATTCTTCTCAATATTCTTAACAATAACACGGATTTGCTGCAACAAAAAAAGAAGGTTCATGAAATTTTGATATATTTCACTGTATATTACTTATAGCATTTTTGATTATAGTAGACTTTGAGTTATGCCATCATAGTGCACATCCTATACTTAAAGCAGATGGATATAGAATGCAACATTGAAAAAAGGAAAAACAAAAAAGCACATGTAAGAAATGCACTATGATAGCATTAATCGGAATCAAATCTTTTCCTTTTCTTCTTTTTTATGTGGCCATTGTCCTAAAGGTCAATATCAACTATAATACATACCAAATGCAAAAATTATAATAGTAATAAAAAATTAAAAATTAATTAAATTAGAAAGTAAAGATTGAAATGCGTGATTACGCAATACAAAAATTATATAAGGACATAACACAACGAAATCTGTAAACGACTTTGAATCAAAACCTATTGCAATTAAAAACACTATTAGATCAACTTTGAACAAAATTAAAGTAACAAATGATGACATCTTTAGCAACAAAAATTCTCGCATTCTCAAGAAAGAGTTTATCCCATGTTTATTTCGGAAAACGCTATGAAAATCCGGCTTTGAACAGTATCAAGAGGGTCACATCCCATGATGTAAACCATTCGCATGTTTACATGAATTACGAATATAACCCGCCAGGCAAGATTAAAAACGTAAATATAAACGTAAATGTTGATTCAGTCAGATTTCGTGATTTCTTCTTATCAGAACTGATTAAAATAATACGGATCGCGAGTTTGCCGCGAAAAGCGATCTGACGTAAAACATAACCTAACCTATTCGAGTTGCACTCTCGAAAAATGAATATACGCACCTCACGCACTTCTTGCTCATTGTTCAGACAGTCTTGAAACGAAATGAACATTTTCGTTATCGGAGAAGTCAGAGCGTCTTCCATTATTTTCAAGAAACAATAATTCTCGTGCAATATTGGACCGTCAATGAATTACGCACCGATCAATTTCGTTGGCTGATACGACATCTGTCATCTGTTTGTGGCTACGTTCAAAAACACCATTGAGTTCTATATTGGAGCCTTCAAGGAGTGGAGATGTCTCACTTACTAAAGAAAGACAACGTGCGAATTGGTATCGCTCTTTTTGTTAAGAGATTCTCGGATTGGTTAATGTTATTCTCCATAAGATTAACCAATAAGTACACTGTAGAAAAGAGATAGATTTCAACTTTAGGGGTGGGGCCCGTTTGACCACGTTGCAATTGATCCCTAGTCACTCATAGCGTTTAAAACAAAGGAAAATCTCTAGCCACCGGCCGCTGTGAGTGGCTATGGTCAATCGCAACATGGTCAAATGAGATGCTCCCCAACTTTAGTATGCCCGTCCTTTTCTCCGCTAGGTCGCGGTTTTCTATAGTTTAGTATAGAGAAGGCTATACAATAGCGCAACTCCCTTCAATATGGGTGCTTTCCATTTAGTGACACGAGTCGACACAAGTATCATTTTGTTCTTGTTATCATTGAAAGGTATCAAGAAAGATAGAACGATACTTGTGTCGACTTGTGTCACTAAATGGAAAGTACTCTACATGAAATCAAAATCGTAGCGCGCAAGTTGAGACTTTATACAATAACGCCATCTGAACTTCTCTCTTGCTTACTCTTTCACCTTGTCTTTATGCTCTCTTTTTAATTCATTGTTATATTAGAGAAATTGGATTTACAAATAAAAATTGTCATACAATACACATATATTTGTTGTAAAAGAACAATCTTAAAAAAATAGTATATATTACATTTTAAAAAATAAATATGTAGATAAAAGATATTTAATAATATAAATTTATAACATATTAAGGTATAATAGCTAAGTTTTATACTGTATTTAAAATAAAAAATACATGCTTTTATACATAAAATATATATATATCTCATTTTTTATTTTATTTCATATAAAATGTTTCATATTTTGTATTTAAAAATACATTTGTCTCTCTCTCACACACTCACACACACACACACACACACACGCGCGCGCACTATATATTTTATGTATAAAAGCGTGTATTCTTTATTTTAAATACAATACAAAACTTAGTTATTATATCTTAATTTGTTATAAATTTATATTATTACCTACATAACCTCCAGTGGACGTCTATTGGATCTCCATGACTCTATTAAACTCCCATCGAACGTCTGTCTCTACGATGGAAATCAGATAGACATTCATTAGAAGTCCACGATGGACGGTGCTCTAGGATTTCATCGTGGACGTCCATAAGCCGTCCAGCCAAACTTCATGGTGGACGATCTTCTAGGATTCTGAACGTCTATTAATCGTCCAGTGAACTTTCACGGTGGATGGTTCCACACTGAATATAACATTCATTAGAGGTCCACATAACCTCCACGGGTAAGGTTCAACGGACACATTGCCGATTAGTCGATTAAATAAAAAAATTTTTAATAGGAACTTACTAGAAAATTCCTAGGCATCGACTGATGTGAGTGGTGTGTCCGATTGAAAATGTGCGCATCCCTGGGACGCTTCCTGGAGCTCTAATGGAGCTCTACCAAACCTCCATTAAGGCCATATCAGACTAGCGGTTGCGCGGCTACGGTTGTCGATTGACGATTGATTCTATTTCAGCCAATCACAATGTAACAGATCCTGGTTATGATCAATGTGATTGGTAATAGTAGATTGTTCTACAATACGTCGCATGTTGGTGTCGCAAGCCGCAAGCCACAAGAATTGACCAATCATAGACAAATGTGGGGAGAATATTTGATTGTGATTGGCCCATTCTTACGGCCCACGATCCACGACATCGCACACGACGCATTGTAGAATAGGCTTAAGGCAGAGAAAAACGTACATGTAAGAAATTACACGTATCCGTGAAAAGTTATTGGATACGTATACGTTTTCTCTGCCTTAACCTACATCTACGTAAGCGCTTACGTCTCGTTCTCTGCCATCATCTATTTTTCAGCCTTCATCTATTTTTCCAGCCACTACGAAAGAAATACACAAACTAAAGCAACTAAGAGCCTCTTCCAATCTTCGGTTAAGCTAACCGACGGTTAACCGACTCGACCGTCACTATCGCCAACAACTGAGAAGTAAACTATTTATAGATAAGTATTAAAATTTTTGTTTAAGCAAATGATTGTTTAATCATTTTTATTTACATTAATTATCGGATATTACTTACAATTTCATCTACCTACCAAAATACCTACAACACGAAAAGAATATTAGATTAAAAAACACACTATTTTCTGAGCATTGAATTATAGTTGGCACTCCTGCGAGTTAACCGTCGATTAACTTAACCGAAGATTGGTGAAAGAAGGTCCTAAGATAATGACAATAAAAAACTTATTATAATTAAAACGTAATGAAAAATAATAGGAAAGTAATGTTTTAGAATTTAAAATTAATTAAAATAAGAATTAGAATATATAATAATAGAAATAAAAATAAACTGATTAATCGAATCTTTGATAATTTTTATATAATCGATATTTTTTTGATCTTTTTTATTTAGTCGATTTTTAAAACATCGATTTATTTTTAAGTATCGCTCATTCCTGAATCGACGTAATAGATGGCAACACCTCATCATTTTTGGGAACAATAATGCGATTGATTTCAATCAGGTGGCACATAATTAATTAATTGACACTTATCGTATGTATGTTTAAAAGAATTTGTGTGAGGAAAATACCTATGAAAAAAGAAAGGAGGAAAAGGAACGAGAAAGAAAAAAAGAAAAAAGAGAATTTTTGATATTTTTCTTATTTATTTGTCGTTTATAATTTACGTGCAAATTTAATAATGGAGAATTCAATTTACATATAATTGGTTAGAAAATTAAAAAAAATTAATAAACAGTAATATTGGCAAGATCTTACGTAATCTTATATTATATATATATATATATATATATATATATATATATATAAAATAATGTTAATTTATTTTATTGCATATGTATTATTCAAACGCAGGTAAAAGCATTTCATCGTAAAAAGTATAAAATAAATCCACTTTGATATTTTTATACAAACTATACATTCCTTTGTGGTAATCTATCATTTCGTTTGATAAATTTGAATTATTTCTGAATTGTTTCTGCGATTAATTATTAATATCTTACGCAACTCCGAATGGTCCGCCGCGCGTATACTATTTATTCATAATAACATGCAATTATGAATTTCCATGCTTATATTAAATTTTCGCTGGAAAAATATCGCTTCTTTATGATTACGTTTTCTCGATGTAACAAGTGTAAACAGCCTGGATCTTTCTCTGGTATCGGGAGTGCGGAGGGTCAATCACGCATGGGCGGCGGCGCGGCGTGGCAAATTCGAGTCGTGCACGGCGAGAGGTGCGCCGATGAGCGAGCCGCGTTCATTCGCAAGGTCTCGTGCTCCAAGTGTATAAATAGAAACCAGTAGGTCCTGCTGCGCGTGCGAAGTCGAGGAAGACGGCGGCGCGGCGGCGCATGGCTGCGGTGGCTTGGAATTCTGCATACATGCCGCCCGTCGCGCAGCCTAACGCACAGGAGGCTCTTCGGTGGTCGGACGGAGTGCATCCCTGCAAATGGGGGAGAGAATCTGCGGGCACACATGTCATTGATCCCGATACGCCGCGCCGACGACCGAGCAACATCCGCGGAGAATTGAGAGGGAGGGAAGAGGGGAGGGAAGGAGGGACTCGTTTTATGGAAAAATTCACGCGCCCACGTTCCACGGGGCGCGATCGTTCGTTCGTTCGAATTAACGCGGCGTACGAGGAGTCGCGAGATATTTCGAAGTGTCGACAGAAGTGCGCGGCGAATCATCTTCTTCGAAAACGCTAATGTTACCCGTCCCGGCGTAAATTCGACAAGATCGCATCGCATCGAGATCGTTCCCCGAGATATTTTTTCGCGTCTTTCGGACGAATTCTCTCGCTGGTATCACATCGAGTTTAGATCCGAGCTCTTCTTCTTTCCCTCTCCTTCCTCTCCTCACCGATATTTAGGTCGATAACAAAGTTATTTTCGGAGCGTCACGGTTAATGGGAGTTGCTCGCTGGATCTTGTTGAATTATCGCGCTCTCGTTACATGGCTCGGGCCCTCGTTCTGCCATCGGGGACGATGAAGAAACGATGAAGGCACTCGACCTTGCGGCGGCCTTCGTCGGGCCGCGCGGATCTCCTCGCGCTATACTTCGTTTTCGATAACTTCAAGAATCTTTTCGATGCATTTTTGTTGAAGCTTTCCCTCCGCGTTCCGCCAATAAAAATTCTCGCTTCCCGTTCCGCGACTAGAGCGGAAAAAACATTTACGCGGATCTGATGTGATGGCGCTGATAATATTCGTGAAAGCTTTTGCGGTATCTTTTCTCGTTATATAAAGCGGTCAACAGCCCGTATACACATACATGTACGCGATGAAGTTCGTCGTGTATGGCAGAACAAGGGGGACGGGAGGGAGAGATGATGGCATGGTAGGGCAACGGGGGGGCCCCGTTAAACTTCACATTCCTCTTCTCTTCGGGAGGCGTCGATCTCAATAAAATCCCGCCGGTGTGGGATATTGTCATAAATTTTTGGTACCTCGGGAACGATCTCGCTCCTCGCCGGTGCGCGCGCGCTATTTTTAGCGATGCCGATCTTATCTCAGAGAAAAAATAACGCGGGCGTACGTACGGCGGGCCTCACCGGCGTGTAAGGGGACCTCTCGGGACCCCCCTCCTCCCCCGCCGTCACTCTGCCGTCACCCCGCCGTGGCCCCGAGGCGTCTCGGTTAACATGTGGGGATACGCTCGCGCGATTCGCATGGGTAACACCTCGCGTGCTGTACGATCGCGATTCCCTGGAAAAGAGAAAATCCGCCATTCGTAGCTGTCGTTGCATAATTGGAGAGCGATGTTTTCAGGGTTTCCCAACTAATCGGGACAATAAGGACATTCATAAGGCTCTGTAATCTTGTCGTGTTTTTGCGCGACAAAGAATGATACGATTTGATAAACAAATTAGTAGTGATCGCTTATCTTACAAATAGATTCAAAATCCGTTTGCTTGAATATAAATGTAGTTTCAAATTCTCTATGAATACTTCAAAAAATAAAAGCAGCACTTTTAAGGAGACTCGAATCTGAACGAAATCAGTTCGACTCTCTGCGAGAACTTTGAAAAACGAGTGTTACTTTCAGCCTCGAACTTGGATTAAATATGCTCGAATTAAATATATTCTTTTATAAGTACTTAAGTATTTTTACGTAAATATTTTTTGAGTCAGAACGTTTGTATTATTATAATGTTTAACAATAAATAATAAATTACTCATCATGAAAATTAAATATAAAAATATAGAAAAGTTATTTAAAAGCTTTTCATATTACGCTTTTTAAATTTTAATGACTTTATTTTTAAAGTTTGACTACATGCTTGTAAAAGATTTCATTCTTACAAATTCTTACATTCTATTTATAAATACATTTCAAATTCTGCAGATATTTAGTCTAAATTTTCGAAAATAACTAGATGATTAATTATTTTACGTACAATATATGAAATATTTTTTTTATGAGTATTACTCAAATCCTAGAAAATGAGACTTGATTATTGAGTTTTTAAATATATATTGAACTTGAGTCCGTCTCTACATATTAGTTCGCGTGTCTTATAGTTCAATTTATTATCTTGTCTGAGCACTTTAGTAGTTAGGTAAATAATAGGTTTGAAAACTTATTTAACGTAATAAAATTGATGCTTATTAAAGAAAAATATCTAATATCTATTTCTACTAATGTGTTAATTTGAATCTCGGTTTTATTTTCTAATTCTTAGAAATAGAAATAAAAATTGACCAGCACGATTAAAATTTGTTCGCGCGTCCAGAAATAAACTTGATATAAGGTCTGTTCTTTTTAGCTGAACGGGCTGCACTTTTTTCTTCCAGTGTAAGAAAGAAAGATAAACTGTGAACTAGTACATTGTTTTACAATCACTTTCGCCGCGCAATTACTTTCAAATCGCGCAGACAAACAAAACGAAATACGAGTATGTCGAAGTGGTAACGACAGAATGGCGGAAGCGGTTTGTGAATCAATGTTTGCGCTTTAAATGAATTTACACAGGTATAAGCCTAACGCGTGCAAATGGCAAAGTAACAAATTGTATTTACACACATAAATATGAAAATGGAATGCTTGAAAGAATAACCTGAAAAAGCAGACTAACACGTAACTGTGCTCTTTGAGAATTTCGTCGAGTAACGCGCACGAAGATTACATTATTAACGTTCCTATGGTCATTATCTAGCTAATAATTTTTATCTGATTCAAGGTAAAAATAACATGATCATGTATTTCAATATTTTTATACATAATTATAAAGCTTCACTAATTAAGCATTACATTCTTGTATTTTTTATACTCCTCTCACTATTATATTCCAAAGGAAAAACGTTATTATTAGTTGAGAAACTTGTACAAGAGTTCTTCCGGAGTTTCATTTCGCGATGTATGTTTTCCGACGAAATCGAAACGAATCACTCGAGAGTCTCGACCACCAAAGACAAAGACGCAGATGACACGATTAATGGGAAGGAGTTAACACGCATAACACATGCAAAATGCAGCGACGTAAATGTCAGGGTCATCGAGTCGGCAGCCTACCAATTAAATACCAATGCCACCCCGGCAGATTTATATTCATAGAAATGGATATTTTCTCACGTGCCAATCGGATTAAAGATTGCGAAATGCGACGAATGGGGATATTAAGGATGTATTACACCTATATTTATAATTTTTATGTTTACAATGAAAAAATTATGAAAAACTTACAAATTATTCTAAATCATATTTAAAAATAATACAAAAAAGAGGTGTTTTAGAACATGAATTACAAATTATTAAAATAAATAAGTAGAAGTATGCTCTAATGGAAATGTAATTAAAAAATAATTACAAAAATCTCAATTTTTTTATATGAGAAAATTAAAAATTAGAAATTTAATTTTATTTGTATCAATATTCGTTTTGTTTGTACTCTTAATAAAAATTTAATTTTTATTTACAGCACAACTAATCTCTGTATCGCTGAAACTTTATATAAATCATCTTAAATACTTAAAATATTTATATAAAAAAATTGATATTTTTGTTATTATTTTTTTATTAATTTTTAAAGTATATTTTTATTTTATATTTAAATAATTTTTGATCTGGATTCTAAACCACTGCAAAATTTTTTGTATTACTTTTAAACGCGATCTAATATTTTTTTTGTACCTAAAGGACATCAGCAATCAGACTTTAACTATAAGCAGATTTCTTGAATGAGTTATGCGAGAAGTAGATAATTCTACGATTTCATATAGGATTCACCATCATTTAGTTCTAGGATGTGATATCTTTTTAGGTGGATGATTGTCCGAATATAAGGTTATTGCCAAGTGATTAGAATGGTTTGATAGCTTTTGACAATATTTTAGGTTTTTTGCCCTTATTTCTTGTTTGATTGTAGACATTTGGAGATACTCATGTACTTCTGTTTTTTGTCAACCATGGAGTCTGGGCTATGAGTTTTAATATACTATTTTGGTATCGTTGTAATATTTTTATATTTGAGTTGCTAGCAGTTCCCCACAACTCTATGCCACAGGTCCAGATCGGCTTTAGTATAGTTTTATATACTTTTAGTATAGTTTTATATATTAATAGCTTATTTTCGAGATTAAGCTTTCCTGCCAAGTAAGATCATAAGCTTTCGTGTTTTATTTGCCAACTCATTATTCTTGGCACGGATATGTTACTTCCAGGTCTGGTGGGAATCTAGGAGCATACCTAAGTATTTAACTGTTGTAACCTGTGGCAAAATTTCATTACCAATTTTAACTGGGCAACTTCCCCAATTCAAGGTAAAGGTTATATGATTCGATTTCTGTGGATAGACTCTAATTCTCCAATCCAGTAACCATTGTCATAGTTTGGACAATTGTATTTGTAGCTCCTAGATGCTAATTCTGGGTCACGATTTCTAGACATTACTGCTGTATCGTCTGCAAACGTCACTATTATCCCTTTGGTTACTCCTTTCTCAAGGAGTTTGGATAATATTGGTAAAAGATTGATGAGTCGATAGAACAAACACAATTTACCGGTTTTTCATATTTTTGGATCAATATAATCTGTGACACCTTCTATTTTTGAAAAGCAAGCGGTTCGAAGGACGCCATTGAACAATAATGCTAGGAAGATCACCCCTTTTTTGGATAATTGTCTTAAGACTTCTGCAGTTATGAGATCAAAGTCTAATGTCTTTTTGTCTGAATAGCATATTTTTTATTTCTGTTTTAATTTCATTTAATTTCATAATTTCATAATTTTGGACTGACAGATGTCAGTGATAAATACAACTGAAAGTCACTGTCCAAATATTTCTCAATTTTTTCCTCGTTGCTATCACATATACTGGCAGGGAATAAAAACGCCTTCCAGTAATTGAGCAAAAGCTTCTGCTTTTTCTCTATCATTACGAGCCCATTTGTTGTTTTCAAAGCTTCAAGCTTCAAAGGTGTCTTAACTGTAATAGATGCCCTAATATTTTTAATGATTCTCCAAAGTAATCCATTGATGCCATTTGGAGTTTGCGACTGCATTCTATGCGTCGTGGTGTCGTTATCTATTTTGTACAACATGGTTTTGAATTCCTGCTCTATTTAGTACTAGTTTGTCCTCCGGATATTTGTTTAATTGCAAACTCTTCGTAGTCTCCGCTTTTTCAGTACTTTTGCTCTTATTTCAAGAGGATAATTACATCCTTGATAGGTCCTACTCTTTCAGGTGTGCTCTTCCATGCCGCTGTTTGCCATGTCCATGTCTCAGTTTGATAATATTATAGATGGCAGCTTCTTCAGCATTCTCCTTGATTTTCAGATGAATTTGTAGGTTAATTTTTTTTTATCAAGTTGTTCTCTAAAAGCTTCCCAATCCGTTCTTTGGTTGCTTAGATGTAATTAGGGTTCCCGCTGAATAATTGCGGTACT
This sequence comes from Pogonomyrmex barbatus, assembly GCF_055798465.1. Classification (NCBI taxonomy): domain Eukaryota; kingdom Metazoa; phylum Arthropoda; class Insecta; order Hymenoptera; family Formicidae; genus Pogonomyrmex; species Pogonomyrmex barbatus. The sequence goes on along the minus strand of NW_028297116.1, from coordinate 26,053,728 downwards.
CAGAGTCACTATGACGAGAGAGTGATCCAAGGAACCATCATAGCAATTCTTAATCTTGGTGTAAATTTCTCCTATTCCCTTAGTTATGAAGAAATCTATGATGTCTGGAATTTTACTACTGTCAGTTGGCTAATACGTAGGTTTCCCGGGTGACCAATATCCAAGTCCACTTTTGTCAATGCTATCCTCCAGGGCAACAGTCAGTCTAGAGCCCCAGCAAGTGTTTTTTGCATTCTAATCACCATCAATCACAAACCTATTGTCAAGAGTATTGAAGAATTCACTAAACATATTTTTCGTAATAATGTGCTTTGGACGATAATACACCGAGGTCACGATGAGTGGACTCTGCCAGTCGGCAACTACCACGCCTGAACACGCTTGAATATGCTCTGTCTTGAAGTCAGCCGATACGTGGTGTTTTATCGAACTTTTAATAATGATTGCAGATTTATCGTGGGCAGTATCGTCCGGATGGTTTATCGAGTAGACTTTGAAATCTTGCCAAGTAAAAATTTTGTTGTAAGTCGTGTGTGAGTCTCAGAGATTAATAATATATCAAGTTTATTCATAGCGATAAGAGCCTGGATCTCCTTCTTGCTAGGTAGTAGTTCATTGATATTCCGCGTTGCTATTCGAAAGGATCTTATTTTAGTTTCGAGGTTAGTGTCATTACAAGTCCTATTAGGGAACTGAGTTGGCTGACAAGCATATCAATTTTTTCTGCTTGTTTGTAGATTACGTTTTCCAGTGTGTTGTAATGTTGTCGATCCCCTTTTGAATTTCAGCGTGTGTAAGTATGTTGGATGGTGTGAACTGTGGTATCGGAGCTATTGCTTCATCTTTCTTTACGCTTTGACAGATTTTTGGTTGATCTTTTTAGGTTTGCGTTTGGTGATCACGATTCCTCTTCTTTTTTCAATTTCTCTGTAGACCTCACATCCTTTATAGTTTGCAGGATGACTGCCGAGGCACAGTGCACATTTGGGATATTATGGTTATTATGGTCTTTCTTTATACATTCAGCTGTTTTATATCCCTCTGCACATTTAACGCATCTATAGGGACGTAAGCAGTTATTTTTGGTATGACCGTATTATTAACATTTCTAACAATTGTGTACAATTGTCCTTTTTTTCTTTGGATCTTCAATTGATTATTCGTGTATTGAAGATGTACGTGATATCCTTCACTAGCTTGTTATTAGTCCAGGTTCTATATTTACAAAAAATGTGTTTAGAGACTTCTTTTTTGAACCAAATCTTGTATTTATGTGATTTCTCCTCTTATTTTATTGCTTGTACGTTTTATAATTTCTTTAATAGCTTCAGTAGGAGTTGTGAAGTGAAGATGTTTTACTACTCGATATGGCCTGTCGTCTTTCTAGGTAAAGGTACAACCAATTAATCCTTGTTCTCTAATCAATTCTATGATCTTCTTGTATTTTTTAACACGTGTGCTAGAGATCCTTAGTTGTTGTGGAGTCACTTTATACTTGTCATCTGCGAAGACTATTGTATTTAGCAGCGTCAGTTTCGTGATATCCTCTATGCCGTACAGCAATATCGGAAATAGTTTATTAACTGTTTTGCTAACTATATTGGAAGTGAGATTACTCCCATCATTGTTAAGCGTTGTAGAGCAAATCTATTGACATTTAAGATTTTGCCCTCAGGAGGTGAATCTGTTCTCTTTCTTTTATGTTGTCTCAGAACTGGAATCCTTTGCCATTCAACATTCTTCCGGATATTTCCATTTTGTTGAGCATCATTAACGTTTCCGCTAGTTTTTTTGATCTGGAGCTTGCCCAAGAGAGGAACTCCGAGGTCTGAATAGACTATCAGCTGATTTGTTTTTGTCGCTATTGTAATTGCGGCTATGGCTGTAGTTATCGACGTTGGTCTCGGCATCGAGTTATTCTTCCATAAAATATCAATAGTAGGCAATGGTTGGTCCCTCCCCGCCCAGAATTTATGGGGCCGACCTCCGCAGGTAGATTTTCCGAGCTTTTCAGACTGCCACTTGGGATAATCCTGTTTATCTGTTTTATCTATTGCTCATGTTGCTAGTTTTGGTCCACCCCGGGTATTTTATTTCCCCGGTGTCCTCCGGCATGCCGGCGAGCATTCCCCAATGTGCCACCAGGGAAGGCACCCAATGGGAGACTAGCAACCCTACATGGGCGATCTAATATAATCTATAATTTTTTTCATAATTTTTCATTGTAAGTAAAAATAGATGTAATAAATCCTTAAAACACAACCAGATTATTCTGGCAATATTTATGCCGTTATATTTTTCATGTTGCACTCGAGAAACGAATCTTCGATGTTTTAAAAATCAATCTACTTCCGTCGCCTTCCGCAAGTTTTCATTCCTTAAAGGCTTTTTTGTCTTTTTTCTCTCTGCCCGCTTGTCTTTTCAGGTATGTACGATCGAGCGGAGTTGCGCGATTGGAACTTCTCGAAATTAATCGTGCGTCTTTTGGTCGCAATCTCAATTTCAGATGTTCTCACGCGGATGAGGAGAAGACGCACATCGGCCGGAGAGAAGAACGAGAAGAAAAATTAAAGACAAAACCAGGTGAACAAGGATCGCGTCACATTGCGCCTCGCGCATCCATTAATTTTTCCTACCGGAAAACATCGCGTCGCATAAACAGTGATAGATCTTGGTACCCGGTTGATCACACGGACATCAACTGACAAGCAGCCGGTTGTCGACACGTGGCGAACGTCGCGACCGTTTGTTCGACGATGCGTTTCGGATCGCCGACGATTACGCGAAATGCGATTTAACGGGAAATTTTATCACATTATACTTGGTGGCATCCGGCGTGCAAATTCCCTCGCCCGTCCTTCCCATAAACTCCCGTAGACTCACGTCGCTCTAATCAAGATCTAACCGTTGGATTTGCCTCTAAAAGAAACAATGTGGATCGCGCACGCATTGGGCCCTGGAAGCGTGGAGACTGCGGGCCAGATCTCTCTCTTTCCCTGTCTCCCTCTCTCTCTCTCTTTTTCTCTTCTTTTTCTCCTCTCCTTTGGAGAACGCGTCTATAATTAAAATTGTAGACAGCCGGAAATTAAGGTATGTTCGTTCTAAGACTGAACCCGCACCGGAAACCGCAGACGTTACTCACATATTTTCTCGAGTTAAACGCGAGCGCATTTGCAGAACTATAATCTCGCTTGCTGACTAAATTATGCGTTAAACCTGCCACTTGGTTTGTTGAACGGAGGCATTAATGCTTTCATTGTATTACTTTATAATAAACTCTTTCTATTTTTAGTGACATAATTAATATAATACACGATTGGTATATACGATATATAAACTATATTTCGTAAGAAAATTGTCGAATATTTTGTTCTTTGTCAGAAAATAGAGTAGAGTTTTATTGATTTTTTTTTTATCGTAACACTATAAAAAGCATTAGTTGTAGCGGGTATAAAAATTGCAGTCCAATGCTATTGGTATTAATAGACATCTCGCGATAAAAAGTGTGTATTTTTTAATATTTAATATAAATAATATATTAATATAAATAATATAATATAATAATATAATCTCGAAACAAATCAGCGAGTGTATATTCGCGTTTCTTTATCTTACCATTTGCTTTACGAGCCACAGAAACTGTTTTTTTTCCTAGCTCGATACACGCAAGATTATCGTTCGCTCGCTTCTCTTCCCGACGTAGACTTCGCCGAGAAGAGATCGAGACAGGAAGAAGAGATAGTAGGATCCTCATCTCGCGGTGTACGCGACTAAATGTAATCCTGTATTGCCGGCGCCGCGCCGAAGAAACGTCCCCGGGGCGCTATAACTTTTTACGTCACAGCTCGAGAATTTCCTACTCGCCGTTGCTCGCCATCGTGAAACAGCCGTCATTGCTGGCGCAATGTCGAATCGTTAAGGGCCACGAGTGCGATCCGCGGTATCAAGAATCCAGGCGAATTACGGATTCCTTGGAAATGCACTCGTTATCGGGCGAAAATTGCATTGACACTTTTTTCCGCAAGGTCCAAAATTGTAACATAAAATAGCCTTAATGATATATTACATCTATTTTTATTTACAATGAAAAATTATGAAAAAGTTATAGATCACTTAAAAGTAATATAAAAAATTTTGCGGTTTAGAATCGATGGATAAAACATTAAATATAAAATAGAAATGTGCTTTAATAGAAATGTAATTAAAAATAATGATAAAAATTTCATTTTCTGTATATAAATATTTTAAATATTTAAGATTTTAATAAAGTTTTCATTGCAATGCAGGGATTAATTATTTTGTAAATAAAAATTAAATTTTTATTAAAAGTACAAACGAAACGAGTGATAATATAAATAAAGTTAAATTTTTATTTACAGAATAAACTACATTAATAATTTTGAATATTTAAATTTATTTAATACTTATATAAAATATTTAATATTTACATAAAAAAAATTAAGATTTTTGTCATTAGTTCTTAATTACATTTCCATTGCATTTTTAATTTATTTAAATAATTTGTAATCCAGATTTCGCCATTAAATTTTTTGTATTATTTTTAAGTGCAATTTAGAATAATCTTGTATTTTTTAATAATTTTTCTATTGTAAATATAAAAATTATAAAATTAAATGTAATACATCCATTGAGATGTCTTATGTCTTGATTTTGGATTTTGAGTCGTAATTGCTCCTTTACACGTCTTGCGAAAAATAAATTCGCAAATTTCTAATTAAGACAACCGATTGTTTAATTGGATGTTGAAGATTAAAAGATTTTCATTTCGGACTTTTGTATTTTTCTTTCATTTTTAACTTATCTATTTTTCCAAGAATTTAAGACAAGTGATACCCCGATGAGGGGTGTCGAGGCATTTCTGCACTACAATATGTCCTTGCATCTCTCGACCAACGTCAAGTCCATTGCGCGCATATAGTTACATAAAGGCCTAAGTATAGCGTATAAACGTCCAGACTGTGCAATTATGAATTTTATACATTCCATTACGTGGGATTACACTCGAAGAACATCGCTTGTCAGCAGCGTACATAGTTGCCAGGCACCACATCACGTCTCTCTCTCTCTCTCTCTCTCTCTCTCTCTCTCTCTCTCTTTTTCTCTTTGCATTTTGCTGAAGTCTCGCTGGACACACGCGGCTGAATCGCAGATGCAAAATGCACGTGAGATATGGGAGAGAATGATAAAAACTGGCTGATGTATTATGGATGCTGTGCGTTAGATTGCCTTGCGCGGATTTACCTTGCCGCACATCGTCAGTCTCTCTGATACGCATTGAAAAAAAAGTACCATTAAAACTCTTAAAAAACGAAAGATTATTATTCGTATAAAAATAAAGAAAAAAAGGCAATTTATGACTACAGATATATGCACAGCATCCTCTCTCTCTCTCTCTCTCTCTCTCTCTCTCTCTCTCTCTCTCTCTCTCTCTCTCTCTCAGTCATCTGTCAATTAGATAAATCGTTAAGTATTAGATAAATTCCGGAATTAAAAATAGGCAGTGTCTGTACGTACGAGGCCGTTTCTGTGACACGCGTATATTTACGTGCGGACACAAGTCCGAAGACCGTCGGTTAGGTAAAACGGTGGGGAACGCTGAACTTTGCTCTTTATCATACGCCATTGCCAGAGAGACGTTATTACGATCATTACTTGACTGTCGTTTTCCTTTGCCCCTCGTAACGCGCGAGAAGCGCGTGTATATACGCGGGAATTCCGGCGGGAGACCACCTTCTCGCGCTCCTCTCTTTGCGTTCTCTTTCGCTGCAAGAACTGGAATGCGAAGGAAGAGGCCCGGCGCTTCGACATGCGGATGATATCGGCTATCAACCTCAATTAGATAAATTAAGCCGCGCGCGAGAATGCGAGTCGGACTGTACCCGCTTGGGGGCGGGAGGAAGGGAAGGGAGACGAGCGGGTTTTCCGCTCGAGCGGAGGTACTTTCGCGTTTCGAGCCGGTCGACCGACGTCGGAGGCCGGTCGATCGGGGCCTTCCCAACAGGTCCAGCAGGCGCGGAACCGACCTGCCGGACTAGTTAATAAATTATCATAGTCCGCCATCTTCCGCGCGTGGACTCGCGTCGCCGCGGCAATTATAAAATGAAGCCCGCGATCGTCGCGGGCAGCGGCATGTAAATAAGAAAAAGAAAAAAAAGAAAAACGGGAGAGGATAGATATCGCGACTTCGCGTTCCGGGGAGCCGCGGGGGAGCCACGGCGTCGCCGTCGCGGATTGGCCTCCCTGTTAATGGAGCCGTCGCGCATCACCGCGATCGTATTTTAGATTCTGATATGTGCGTATGTAGCTGACGATAAAATCTATCAATACACATCTCCGCAAACGCGACCAAGGAGGATGTATTACACTTATTTTTATTTATAAGGAAAAAATTATAGATTCTTCTAGGTCGCGTTTAAAACTAATATATAAAGAATTTTACGGTGATTTGGATCAAAAATTATTTAAATATAAAGTAGAAATATAGAATAGCTTTAATAGAAATGTAGAATTAAGAAATAATGATAAAAATATCAATCATTTTATATAAATACTTTAAGTATTCAAGATATGATTTATATAAAGTTTAGAGATTAATTGCTTTATAAATAAAAAAATTAAATTTTTATTAAGAATATTAATGAAACAAGTGATGGTTCAAATAAAATAAAATATTTATTTACAGAACAACTGACTTTTGCATTGCAATGAAACTATATAATTAATCTTGAATACTTAAAGTACTTAAAAAAGAAATTTGATATTTTGACATTATTTCTTAATTCCATTAGAGCACTCTTCTATTTACTTATTTAAATAATTTTTTTATTCAGATTTTAAACTTTTTTGTATTTTGTATTTTAAATGCAATTAGAATAATACGTAAGTTTAGAATAATACGTAAGTTTTCTATAAGTTTCTTTGTAAATATAAAAATTATAAGAATAGGTATAATATATCCTTAATTAACCGTTGTTGGTTTTCAAAATTTCGAACGATCTGAGAGTTTCTCGGAATCGTCTACCCACGTTCGACGAAAACGAGAAAGAAAGAATGAGAGAGAGGGAGAGAGATCGAAAATTCGAATGGCCTTGGTAGCCTCGATCCTCGATCAGTGTTCGATCAGGATTGAGAATTCTGATGAACGGAACAGATGCACGGCATTCGTGAGGCGCTTTTAAAACGGTAGATGATGCTGCGCCGCAGATCCAGGAAGAGAGATTAAATGGAGAATCTTCCATCAAATTTTCTCAACGCTCAGAACGTCCTGTCACGTGGATGACATCTGTATTTTCCTGGGGAGTCACGGCGACGTATGGATGACGATTCCATCTCTCGTTTAGTCCGCTCTCTCGCCGACAGATAATGCGAATTGAAATGCGAAGTAAGACCTTCCGCGAGAGATATCCCGATGTCACAGTTCTCGAAAAAACGCAGACGCAGACGAATTACGCACGCTCGCTGCAGCGAAGAGATCAAAATAAATTATGATAATTTAATTGATGGATTCCACGTGGTGACGTCCACGCAGCCAGCGACATCAGCAGATCGCCGATCACGGACTTGATGGAATTATATCAGGATTATCCGTAAATGATTACAGATGAGTGATTACAGAAGCGATAAGTACAATTATCGCGGCATACACGTCGCGAAGAATGAATAAACGAACGTGCAAAAGGAGAATGTAATGTGACGCGCTAATACTTTCCCACTGAAGGCATTTCGGTCGATCAGGTATGAAGGTGTTGGCGTGCGCCGGCTTGCGGACAAAAAAGGCGACGAAACGGAATCCGGAGCTGGCGCCGAAAACACACGAGTCCATCGTACTTCCTCCTGCGAGAGAAGGTATCGCGCTTATTTACGCGGATTTCCACATATGGCTTCTGTCTCGACCATAAATGGGGCGCAACATGCGGACGATAACTTTTTACGGTACCCGGCTTTTGCCGATATTGGATGCCATTAGCACAGGGTGAACAGGGTCGAACGAACAGCGGTATATCGTAGCTAATCGCGGAAAAATTTCCAATTAATACAATTTATGAATGTAATATCGCTTGTTATATCGCGAGTCACCGCGGATCAGATTTGTTCTCCATCCGCGAACAATGTTTGCGCGAAGTAAACTCCATAAATCCGAGAAGACTTTATAATTCATAAAATTCACTTTAAAGGCGAACTTAAGGCGTTTCTGTATAAATTACAGACCTATTATGCGCTACATTTCTATATCACGTAATTTGCATTATATCGCGAACACATGTCTGAATGTATCTCGCGAATTACGCGCAGAAACCGTGAGTGGCGCGACGGCATGATGTATTATCGTACCCTGATTTCCGTATAATTTACATATTTCAAGCGATTATCGTTGAACTCTTTGCTAATAAGTGATACGAGAGAATACGTCAGATACACGAAAATAACGATTATAATGAAAGAGTCAAATGGACATTTCTTCTTTTGAAACGGAAATCAAAGTCGGAAATCAAAGTCGGCGCCACGCCAAGATAAGAAGCAGTGAGAAGAAAAATCCGTGATGGAAACCGAAATAAAACGGAAAATCTTTTTTTTCAATCTTGCGATAAAAAAGTAAAACTTCGCTTCGCAGGAATGAGCAAAAACAGAAATAAAAGCAAAGTCACTGCAAACGTTGCGTATATCGTGCGTATATTGCGTCGTATATCGCGAATATATAGATTATTCAGGAAGGTAATCTGCATACAGCTCAAGCGTGAATTATCAGACCGTAGACATTGTTATATTCAAGAGAATTAAATTTCTCGTAAACAAATCAAAATTTAGATTCAAATGCAATAAGAAGAATAAGGAATAATGAATTAAACGTAGGGAATTAGAAATTAAATTTCATATGGGAAACTATGTTTCAATATATATATATATATATAATCAAGGAGCGCTGTAAAAGATGGAAAATTAACTGAGTCGACCAAGTCTAAACTCACTCTTTGTTTGTTATTCAGAATACTTGCGATTAATCCGCATGATTTCTCTACAATAATTATTTCAATACCTAATTGGCTCTATAACCTTGATTTTACAATTCTAAAATTTTCATACTACCGCATACATACTACTGTTCCTTTGTCGAAAATAATTTTCTGTTCTTAATCCTTTATATTTAATTCCTTATTCGCTTAAGCATATGGCAAAGCATCAAAATTCTATGAACATCGATATAAGCTACGTTGATTCGCCCATTGAAGAGGAGAAAAAAATAGAGAGGACGATCTGAAGCTGAGCATATCTTAAAAGCTCCACGATTCCCGCGTACTCTTCGTTTCTCGCGACGTCGCGACGTGTAATCTTTCTCGTTATAATGCGTTATAGTCTGCTTGCGTGTGTACGTTTCGATTAATTTCGCGAGAGCAAAAGTCGGCCGAAAGTGGTTCAAAAAACCATCAGAGAGAGCCCGATCTCTCACCTCGAATCCGCGATTCGAGACGGAGGGGGAGGAGGAGGAAGAGGAGGAGAAGGAGGAGGAGGAGGAGGAGGAGGAGAGGATAAGAGGATGAGGTGTGTAGAACGAAGGAGAGAGAAGCAGACCGGCTCTTACGGGCGAAGTATACGACCTCTTCCCTTCTCCTCGAGTTCCCTCCACGGCAAAGATGCTGCTGCTAGCTGCTGTTGCCCACCGCCCGCCGCTCTCTCACGTAGCTAACGCATAAAGATACATATATTATCCTTCGTGAGCGAGCGAGCGAGCGAGCGAACGCGCACCTTAGCCTCCCGCGGTTAGTGGTTCGTGGGTGCGCATGCGGCTCGCCGGTGGGTCGCGCATACCGCACGTGTCATCGTCATCGTCGTCGTCATCGTCCTCGTCACCGTCGGGGTATTCCGCTTACGCGGCTGGATACACACGCACGCTGGCCACGTACACCGCTGGCACACCGCGTACGTGCCACTTTTTTTACGATTCCATCTTTACGCTCACGCGCGTAAATTAACTCTGTTGTTATCGGGGATGTTCGACGTGATAATTCGGGGGTGATTGGAATAATCGGAGTCGGAGCGGGAGCAGGAATGAGGTGACAAAAATGGATAGAAAAAATGCGAGCGGCATCGCCGCGCTCTCCCAGAGAAGGTAGATCGTCACGAAAGATTCCGCAAGGACGTCAGCGGGACCACCGTCGCCGCCGCCGCCGCCGTCGTCATCGTCGCGGTGGGGGTCAGTCACGATCTCGCGATCGGCTCGTAATCGCGCCGCCGACGGCGCGGTCGCGCGACGATTTTTCCGCAGTCACCGCGAGTGGTACCACGGGCAGGAGCTCTTCGTTTGTCATTACGTGAGGCAGTGGCGAAACAATGTGAGAATTTATCGCAACGCGATTTCCCTCCTCGCATTCCTCCCTCTCCTCTTTTGGATTTTTCGCGCGTGACGAGAGGACGGCGCCGGGAGGAAAGTGAGACGCCCGGAAATGGGTGCACGTCGCACCGGAGTGCTTCCGTTTACGTAATCGCGCCGCCGCCACCACCGTCGCCCGAGATACAGGAGATATCGCACGTGCGGGCATCGAAGTCTCCCCAACGCGTTGGTTCTCCGGGCGCGCCGTGCGATCCAGTGCCCGCCTCTCTTTGACCCTTACCTCTATCTACCTCTATGTCGCTAAGTGGATTCTCTTCGAGAGTGCGTGTCGCGTGTATGTATGTGTATGCGTATATGGTATACATATACCACGAAGGATTATTATCACGTAAATGCAAGATGGACTTTCGTCATCGACGAACGGCGATCGTAAACCGCAGCGTCCTGATAACGAAATCACGACTAGGAAGCTGATATTATTATTGCTGCCTCTGGGCGATTTAATATGTTGTTTGCGACTGCGAAAATTTCTGCATCGAGCACGTAGCATTTTGCTTATTCAGGCGGATGCTCTTCCATCTTCGTCTGATAGCTGTCGGCTGTTCGCAATTAAAAAAAAATATTCAAAATCATATTCACAGAATGTGTGAGGAGTACGCTTGTACACGGTTCCTTCCATCCCACTTTCAAATTACAAACTGGCATTTCGACATGTCGATACAATCGCGAAGCCATCGTAGCGGAGAAGGGACCTTGGACGCACTTAACCGAGGATAAGTCGGACGTTTATATAACGACGACGACTTTAGAAAGTATGAGGGAATATTCGAAGAATTTTCAGGAATACGATAACGCGAAGGAAGATAGGACGAGGAGCAAAAAAATACAAGGAACGAATATTAATAGATAAAATAAAAACGAGAGTAAGAGTGGTGTCCTGTACATCTATCTCTTATCTAGTAGATGCCTAGGAGAAATAATTTGTCAAAGTTCGACATAAATATTGCGAGTCAACATCGATTTCTCTTGTGTTCGTTTTACCTGGTTTCTCCCACGTTTCTCTCAGACTTTTCGGCTCAGACGGTCTTTTAGACTTCTGCGTCATTCGCATATCTACACACATGTATTTTATGTAATATTATATTCCACACACACACACACACACATACATACCCACCCACTCACCCATACACACACACACACACACACACACACACACACACACACACACACACACACTCTGAATATTTTGGTTATATTTAGTGCACGTCGGATTTACGAAAAACGAAGAGGTCCTCTGCGAGAAAGAAAAAGAGAGAGAGAGAGAGAGAGAGAGAGAGAGAGAGAGAGGGGGGAGGGAGGTGGGCGCGCGTCCGCCCGGTGATTTGAATACCAAATCGTTGTCTCTTGTGCAATTCCACTCTTGTTTATTTCTCTCCTTTTTCTTCTTCCCATATTCTGTCCCTACGACCTTTTCACGTCTACCTGCCTGTGTGCCTCGCGTATTTTTAGGCGTGACACGCTTTCTTTGTGCCGGACCATTGCCGTAAAAATGACTCCTGGCAAAAAAATACGCGCGATACTGTTAAATGTATTTCTTCGATGCTCCTTTTTATGTAATTTTCTCTATCTTCTTTTCTCCTTCAGCGTCTTTTATGCATGTCTAACGAACTCTCTTCTATTTTACAATGCTGTCAAGCTAAATGTTTAGTAAACTATTAATACTTAAGAAATTATATTCTTTTTCAGTTTGAAAGTAAAACGACAAAAACGTAAAGAATTTTAATTAATTTAAACTATCCTAACAATTATTATATTTTTTTTAGCATCGATTAATAATAGAAATAAGGGGGAAGGGGGAATTTAATTATATTTAATAATATCTAATGTCTAATTATATTTAAGTGTTTCATTCAGATTCTCTTCAAGATATTTGATAATTTTTCATTCCAGTTACTTCGTTACCAAGGTTTGTCTTTGTAATGTATGTACATATAATTCTGCAATTTAAATGTGACAGACACTGAGGGAATACGTAATGGATTTCATACGGCGGATTTTTTCTGGCGAACTTTCTTCAAAATTCTAATTCATTTTCGAATCTCGTATGCTACGAATGATAACAACTGCGTGACTCGAAATTATTAATTTGCGATGTTGGATAATAATATTAAGGCGGAAAATTGCGTAAAAGAATTCCTCGTTTATGTTAAAAATCTCTGCGCAGTTAGATTTATTAAAATTATCTATATAAGTTATATACTCAAGCATTATTTTATTTTGATTATTATACATAGTAAGGATAACTACAAGCAAGCGGAAACTATCGTGGGAAGGAGGCTGCAAAAAGAGTGGACCAGACGAAGACAAAAAAAAAGAGATGAGAAGAGAAGATTCAGAGGAAAGAGAACTGAGTGACTTGATTTAGCCTCTCCTAGGCTTTGTCTGTATGGGAGGACAGAGACATAGCCTAGAATAGGTTAGGTCAGGGCTCGTTCAATATGGATTATCCTCCGACGCATGATCCACGATGTGGGGGGAGAGTACTTTCAAGATCAAGCTCAAGGTTAGCACTCGGCGAGACCGAATTCAAGGGATGTCGCCTTGGAATTCGCTAAGAATTTTAATGTAAATTAATTGGCGTTACGTAGTCTAAAAGAATTTGTTAAAGTGATAAGGCATGATTGAGAGCGAGTGAAAATACAGATTATATGATTACCGAAGATTTGCACACGCATTTAAACAATATATTAAATAAATATTTATGTTATAATATTTATGTTATATGATTATATCATGTTATATTATATATGTATATATAGTTATGTATGTATATATAGTTAGAATTTAATATAATTTACATTTTCGTAATTCGAAATCGTGTCATATTTCGTAATCTTCAGTCAGAAGTGAAAGAGAAATATTCAAGTAAAGATTGTATACCTACGGTCATGTGTGTTATCGACACTTTATATTACCTACTATTGAATAAATAAATCGCTTCTCCGTCGATAAATTAGTTCTATATATTATGTGCTAAAGATCAATAAAATTTATTAATCAATGGCGTATCGTAAGAAAAAAATTAAATTTAAAATACTGTAAATAACAATTTGAAAATTTAGTATTTTTGACATAATTACAAACCATTTATTATAAAAACTCTAAATAGAAAACTCTTGAATCAAATTTTAAATTATAATTTCTTTTTTCTTTGTTAATGTAATAAAAATATATCCCAGAAATTAAGATAAATGATTACTCGAAACATTGGAGGGAAAGGAATAGATGTTTTTCGATTCAATAAAATTTTCATTAATGCCATTCGTACATTTCGTAGCGGAATCTTATCGATTTACCATCACAACTCACACTTCCCCATCGTGATTCCCCACCGAAAATTATACGTCGAGATCAAAGTGTATACAAATTTCTAAAACCATTCGCTATACTATCAATTTCGAAAAAATCGAAATTTATTTGCAAATACATAGTACATGCCATTCACAAAAATTTCAATTTTTTCGACACATTTCTCTTATTCCTGCGATCTTATTTCGATATCTTTTCATCAAACGATCTTGAAAGAATAGAATTTATAAAATGATCGCTATTATGTATCCATGGACTTGATTCTAAGAGCTTTCTAAGAGATAAAAACATGTGTAGCTCGAAAGTACATTGCGAGCAAAGCGCATCGTCGTACTGCTTTTCTCTGTCTTTCTTTCATCGAATATATATGTGTATTATATAATATTATATGTTTTATATATATATATATGTATATATATATATATATATATATATATATATATATATATATATACATATACATATACATATACAGGATCCGGCACCGGTCATATCACTTCTCGGTAACGGCAATAGCACGAGCCGTTTGAAATAAATTCCTCATGCATCTATCAACGATGATCCCCGAGCGGGAGTATCTTACCGTATGCTTGCATTTGCCGGGTTAATACGGTGATTTTTAATAATTAATAACTCAATAATTATCGCGAAAATTGCAAAATGATAGAGAACTTTTCTACTCAGTTTTACCAGCACACGAGAGGTGATATGACTGATGCCGGACACGCTATATACATACTTATATATATATATATATATATATATATATATATATATATATATATACATACAAATTTACATATAATATTAGATATAATAATATATATTCAAATGTTTGCAATTCTGCAGCCGTTCGATTTATTTATAAATCATATCCCGTTTACGCAGAAAATATCTACTTTTTCGCAGAAAAATGATATAATTTATACAGTTTATAAAAGTCATGAGCGCTGGACTTGCTGGCGAAATTATTACTTGAAATTATCGATTTCGTTTTTGCTCGATTTTTTCGGACACGTCAAGCAAAACGATTTCGACGTGCTATTTCATTAGTGGCTATGTATATACGTAGACACACACACACACGCGCGCGCACACACACACAGTATAGTATATGTATATATACTATATATATAGTATATATACTATACATAGTATATATATATATACTATATATAGCATATAGTATATATATATATATATATATATATATATGTATGTATGTATGTATGTATGTATATGTATATACACATAGCCACTTTATACGTAGGATATATATATATATATATATATATATATAGAGATAGATAGATATTATATTCGATCATCATTAAAATTATACTATAGTTACTACTATAAGAACTATATACAAGAGTTAACCAATGGATAATTGTAAATAGAACTCGCATTAAATTCGAATTTAATAATATAAATAAATAATTGCTGCTTTTCTATGTGATGTAACATGCTACATTTTTTTTAAGATATATTCTAAAATGATGTATACCCTTCCTTGGATTATTTTTCGAAATAAAATGGCCTGTTGCCAAAAAAATTTAATAAATTACGATTATTAAAAAATCTCTTAGTATTTTCAAAAGCTCAATATTTTATCATGCCAATGCCATGGACAAACATATTTTTCAAAGTTATAGCAAATTGCATAATTTCAAACATCAGCTAAAACGATTACGTAGCAAATGAGTCAAAATCAATGTTTTATCGTGTCAATGCCATGGACAAACATATTTTTCAAAGTTATAGCAAATTGCATAATTTACAAACATCAGCTAAAACGATTACGTAGCAAATCAGTCAAAAATGCAAAATTAATTTCGATTATATAAAAATTGTTTTGTGCTTCTAAAATTTCGACTATGGTTGAAAAATACGCTTGTCTATTGATCGCTTTCAAACATAATTTATGCAAAATGGAATTTTAATATAAACTGTACACAATCGCAGAGATATTTAAATGAGAAAATTCGAAAAGAAAAGGAATGCAGAATTAATTCTTATTTTATTATATGTAAAGTATATCGTATACGAAATAATGATAACGTATCGTATACTAAAATCTTTCTTTTTAAATTTGACCAACATAATGTCTCAGTAAGATCATATTTTATTAATGTAATGTCTCCTAATGTATTGTTGTAATTTCACATTTGTCAAAAATAATTGTATAAATTTTGGTAATTAAGTTCGATATAAGGATTGTACCAATATATAAGATATATCGAAATATAAGAATTTCGTAATAACAATTTTAAAAAATTTTTATCTCTCACTTATATATCCTACAAATCTCACGTAAAAATCTCATCTCAAAGTATCGTCTCTATTCCTGTATACGAATTAAAAACTATGCGATCAGTCGAATGTGTGACCAAACGTAAACTCTAAATTAGAAATGGTATATTTTATGATGCCGCTTGCAATATCGTAATCGTCGGCTACTTAAAAGATCTTAACTAATTAAATCCTTTTAACTTTAACAATAAGAAGCAGTCTCTCTCATAGGGACACAAGGATTACCAACTGATCGTGAATTCCAGTCTGAATCCAGCGTGATATGTATACGATATTCTCGGTATAATGACAATAATAAATATTTAATATTAGTAAAATCAGCGAGTAATTATATTTAGTATTAGTAAAATGCATGTTTGACCAGATTGTACGAGTATTGCATCCTCTTTCGATCACTTAATCAGTTGATAATCTCATCGTGTAAAACACAAATTGTATATACGTTGTACATCGGTTAAACATAATTCTAACGTAAGTTAGGAAAATAGTGCCTCGGCAGATCCTCTAATTTTGATCAGTCTACTTTACTCATCTCGCATGATCGGCTTTACGTATTTCTCCTACGTGTTTCTAATCAATAATTCGACTAAGGCCTACAAATCTAGAGTGCTTGCTCATAAATATGATATGTCGAGTAAAATGTAATATGTGTATGTGTACGTGTGTGTGTGTGTGTGTGTGTGTGTGTGTGTGTGTGTGTGTGTGTGTGAGCGCGCGCGTGTATATAAATATATCTATAGGTATGATGATAGACTTAAATGGTGTAGCAGAATTAATTACATAGAGTTGCATATGTGCCGGCATCGGTGTTGCTTCAATATTATATTACATTTTGACTAAGTTCCGATATGAAAAGAAGCTGATAGAAGCGTCGTATGTCCTGATGATGAATTTCGTAAACATACTTAAAATTTTGAATAAAAGTTCTTTGCTCGAACGTATTGTAATTCTCGTGTTTCATAGTTGCATGTATCGATATAGTCGCAATAACGGCACCGACACAGCTCATCAGACTTTATGATCAAGTTTACAACTAATTATAATTTCCTTAAACAGAAATGAAAGATTTCCTTTGGGATTTCCATCGAAAGAAGATGAAATCATTCCCTCTCGAGACAATCATTGGAATGTGTAATGGCATTCATGCGTTAGTAACGTAACGATCTTTTTCTATTTCTCTTTCTTCGATGATGTCCATAAATCTCGGCCCGGATATTAATCTCTTGTATACGGATAAATATATATCGATCGTCAACAGTCTGATATGAAAAATTCGCTAACCGTGATGGAACGCATAAATATTTATTCTATTAAGTTCATTTCTCTGTCGACATCTTCTCCAACTTGATAAAATGCCCGAAAACGTTCGTAAAGTGTAACTTCTAAATTCCGATGATCCTCGTCCCTCTCTTACATTCTTATTGCACTCTTTTACATTCTTATTGCCTAAAGATAAGTTGCCTCTCTTTCTTCCTCAAGGAACTCTTTTTACATTCATTCCAGTTTGACGATGTCATTCATTGTTTGTTGCCAACAATGATAAAACTTTAGCAAAGTTTTCTCAAGTAGATTATAGTGATATTACACTTTACATATGTTTACGTCAAGACATGTGAACTCTTGTAGAAAATAATGTTCTACATTTTAATATACATGTCACTATATAGAAAGTCAGACGCACACATGTTTATACATGTAATTTATCGTAAGCTTGAAGACGATTAACGTTAAAAATGATAATCTCTAGAGTTTTTATGTTGCAAAGCTGAATATCTTCCATATCTTTTCTCGTTCAAAAGTCTTTATTTAGGAATCGAGATTTCACACGGCAGCGTTTATGTTATATGAATCTTGCCCGACTTTTTATTTGTTGAATTAACAGCCTTCTAGCGTCTAATTAGCAGATGTAGTACATGTTAATAAATCGGCAAAAAGCGGAAGTACTCTGACTATACCATTACTTTTCCTTCATAGGGGAATGTTTTCCGCACGTGAAACCAACTTGTCATTTCTCTTCTCACCAAAACATAAAATTATTATATTATTATAATTTATTTGTATGTAATAAATATTTATTACTATAGTTTCTGGTGTGATCAAATTTGAATGAATATGTATCTTCCGCAAACTATATTCAAAGTTATATTCAAGTTTCACATTATGTATCGGTATTATTTAATCCATAGATCAAAAGAACAGCTATTCTATAAGCGTGATGTCTCTCTGGAATAATAATTGAGATATCAAATTGCGTTACCGATATATCTCTAATTAATGTTTCTTAATATATATCATATATCATTACGGATGATTGCACATCCTCATTAAAATTGACACGTTTCATGGCGTAAGCCTTATTAAAATAGTTGCACATATGTGTGTGTGTGTGTGTGTGTGTGTGTGTGTGTGTGTCCTTTGCTTAATACTTGCACAACGGTAAATATATCATCAAAGATAAGATAGTAGAGTAATTATATTAATTTCAGAATAACTTTGCGCATAAAAACATCTGTGTCAGCCAATCTTGAAATCTTCCATTTTGCTTCGTTCAAATATTAGCATCATTCGCATATAGCGTTATTCGACCACATTCTATAAAATAGGATACAAATATATTTTGATCCAATTCCAAGCTATATCTGCATTAGCAAATTATGAATGTTCTGTGCGTTTCAAATATGCAAGTGTTCCCAAAAGACAACAGTGCTTACCTTCGTTATTACTTAAGATATGTCACTTTGTACAAAGTCTCATTTTCTAAAAAATTTTCTCTTTTTGATCAATAAATTATTGACATGTCTTGAACATCATTTTTTTTATCGAATAATTCTAAGAATAAAGAATTAAATGATAGCATATTTCCTCTTTTATCTCACATTTGAGATTATTCTTTTTGAGAATTCAATCGTCAGACAACAAAGTACTATACAGTTTTCGTATGTAACTATAAATTTTTATCTTCAGATACGTGTTGCTAATACTTTTTTCTACCGATGAAAAGTTTACAAGAAGACAGTATGAGTATGAGGCAATTTTAAAGTTATAATGCTGGCGATCAATAATGCCAGTGCAGTCAACAGTGCAGGCGCAATTAACGGCGCACCCACTAATGTCTGATATGTTGTGGTTCCTATCAGACCTGATGTTCTTATAGCCGCTGCTATAAGCCCAAAACCGGTGCACCTATAGGAATACATTAATAAATGCTAGTTTCTTTTAAAATGATTTTCATCTTCTTTTTTTATAGTCTTAATAGAGATTTTTAGGTTTTTACCTTAAGTGTGTAGGGAAGCTCTCGACTGTCACCAAAGTTAATGATGTCCACCCAATAGCGAAAAGAGCTGTAAAGCCACCTTCGAAACCAAGAATTGCCGAACTGTTTTGACGAATGAATATCAGGGATAATGCAGTAACAGAAGAGAGGAAAAGTGAGAGATCTGATTACAAAAAAACAAGTCAGTTAATTAAAGTTATATTTTGAAATCTCCTCTACTTTCAATGAAACTACTCTTCAACTACTGACCAATTAATTTTGGCCGTTGGAGAACGGTAAGCGCCAATCCCGCTAGTGCGGCAGCAGGCACAAAAGCCAATTGAGCAACAAGGTGAGCATGCAATGCCTCTTCAATATAAATGTTATAATCCAAATCAAGAGTCGGACAGGGCCCACTTAAACTCAGCTCTGTGTTATTCTCCAATTTACATCTGGTGAAAACTTGTGCAGATAAATCTGTGTCAACAAATCTGTAACAAAATATATATGTATGTCCAATTATATTGATAAACATTTTTTATATCGTATCGTATAACTTTGTTGCTTACTTCGAATATACAATAATACTGTCTCTAAAATGGGTTTTGCTAGACTTAATACTACTAAATTCTACCGATTGGAAGGTACAATTGTCAAAATCAACGTGACTGAATACCATTTTAGTAAATCTGCAAAGAATTTAGAAATCATGTTAATACAAGAAAATAATTATCCATAGTCTCACTGATTTCATTTTCATATATCAAGTGAATATAGTGTCCATACCTGCAGTTCGAAAATGTACAGTTTTTATACTGACGATTTTCCCAAGAACCAGTAAATGTTGTACCATTGTGATCTTCTGTGTAAAAGTGTTCAGTGACAGCTTCATATTCTTTTGCTCGCAAAAGCTTCAGATATTCGGGACACCATATCATAAGACCGTAAAGACTGAATATAATATAAACAAAATATATTTGTGAAATCCTTAACTATTGGTATAATCATTTAAAAAATTAAATTAAAACTTACCTAAATGAAGCAGCGGTCCATATAATTAACAGGATTAAAGTCACGCGTAAATGAGGCGTTGCAAATAATTCGAGAAAAGAATTCCAGAACTGTGGGTAAAGAAATATATTAAATCCTAAAGTTTTTTAAGATATGCTCAAATGTTTAATCTTGGTGGAATATTTACCATTTCGATCGAATATATTATGTCTGCCAAAACACTAGTGTGATTACTAGGAGATGGCGGCGCCAAGCCGCGAGGTCTTTTAGTGGGAAGTTCAAGTTCAGAGAGCTGATATTGGGCACCTGTTGCACCTTTTCGGGCGTTATTCTTATATATCCTCTAAGACATTAAATTGTCATGACATATAAACATTCGGTATTAAGAAGCAAAGTTTATTATCGTTTACGTTATACATTTTTATTTCTTTACCTGATAAACCATCATTGCCTCTACATCTCGACCGGCCTCTATGAGATACCTTGGACTTTCCGGTAAGAAGATAAGACCAATCGTGGAGCACAACGCCGGCAGACAACATAATAACAAGAAACGATGCCAAGCGCTAAAGTGTTCCTTATTTTCTAAGACAACCATTTCTCCCGTCGTAGGTACCACTGCCCAGGCTAAGAGTGCTGCGTAGACGCCACCGAGTGCACACGCTGCCATTAGTATACCCGTCCAACGACCTCTACTTAATTGTGGACAGCATTCCGCGAGATATACAAATGCCAGTGGTACAGCTCCTCCCACTCTGTAACAGAACAAATTGAATAATATGAAATGATAACGATAACACGATTGATAATTCTTGTTCTCAGAAATACAAAATCGTGTATTTAAATTGATAATGAATAGAAGAGATTATAGTTACCCAAGAGCTGAGCAAAATCTAGCCGTCATAAAAGTGCCATAAGTGGGCATAAACGTTGCAACGCCACTGAACAGAGCATGCACAGACATGGCTGAGAGAAGGGCTCTGCGTCTTCCCAATCTGTCACCGAGACCACCCCAAAATAATCCACCCAGTGCAAGACCGACAAGGGTAATATTTCCTAGAAAGCACATTGTTTAATATTACAAGATACATTTTTGTAGAAAACATAATAACTCACCGAGCCATCCTTTTTCATTGTCTTCGATGCAAAGCTCAACTTCTGCACTTGGCAGTATATAAGGTACAACGAAAAACTCAACAGTGTCGGCCGCCAAACTCAAACCTGTGCAGAAAGCCGCAAATATTTGGAAATAGCCGACACCAGCCTGTAACATTACGTTCCATCTGTCAATACTTTTATACAAAAAAGTTTTGTATTGCAATAATGCAATATTATAAAATTAACATTTGTCAAATACTCACAAGTAGAAAATATAAAATATAAAACAAACGTAACATATAAAATGTAACATTTAGTTCAATTATTGTAATCAAAAAAGGAGATTTTTTTTTCATTATTTTAACACACGAATGAACAGATTAACGATAAAAATATCGATTTTAGTAATTATTGTTCAAACGTGTATCCGTCTTTCTTTGCTCCGCGGCGAGCTCCGAGCTGCAGTGTAACGTCAACTAAAGAATATTTACTGGGAAATCCTTCAAATAGTCTGGTACTTGACGCGGTACGTATTTTGCCTTCACGATCGACTCATCCAGGGCTTCATCCATTTTGTCAGGGAGAGAAAAAGGCTCCGGTTCGCTGGCACGAGAACAGAAGTCATTCACTTGGAGCCGACGAAATCTCGCCCGCGAACGACGCCATTTCGCCGAGGTTATGTTTTTGTTCCGCCCAGCATCCCGCGATCCCGCGATGCTTTTGATGCCTTTGTACGCATCTCGCGAGCTCGCGACAATCGACAGTCGCGACAATGGCGATTCTCGAATCCGATCGGTACGATCGATACGGGATACGATTGCCGTTCGCCAAGTTAATCGCGTTCGAAATGACTTACCGCGTAAATTTAGAATAAAGAGATAACGCTATTTTAATTATTTGAGAATTTGTGTTATCACAATTTATTCCACCTAATAGAGTAGGTAATTTATTTTCGTGTATCGAGTTTGTGTGAGTCCAAAAGCGGTTAATTCGAAGTCGTGACAATCTTCCATCTGCAATCTGAATCTTTTCGTCCAACTCAAATTTTTTTATTATTTTAGATTTTCAAAAAAAATTTGAAAAAATTCAGGATTATTTTTTAAATATTCCTATTATATTATAAAAAATAATTTCTTTAAAACTCAAATGTTAAAGTTTTTGTTTGACAGGAATTTCTTTATTTCGAAAGGAGAAGAAGAATTTTCGACACAGTATAAATTTTGCAGCAAGATTGCTGCATTGTTACAATATTGCAAGATTTATATTGTACGGTTGTACATTGAAATTTCACTTGTATCAAGAAAGATCCAGATCACAGAGGATTAATAAAGATTGATTTCAGATAGCAGTCTAATGTTAATTTGTAGAAATTGCGCGAAAGATCGGTCTTGGATTTGAAAGAAAGCGGAGGCAAACTCTTCTGAATTGGGATTTCCGTGAAGGGGGTGAAGCCTCACCTGTTTGATGGCGTCCTCGTGAAACTGCGCCAGAAGAGTCGCGTCCGCGGTGGAGTCGATGAGATCGTGCTCCGCGGAGTCGGCCGAGGCCGAGTTGACGCCGGCGGTGGCGACGCTCGCCGGCTGCGTCGTCATCTCCTCGGTGTAGAGACCGGACCTAGTGCTCGCCCCACGCTCGCCAGCCCCTGTTTTCGTCGCGCTGCCGCCGGAGGATGCGAGACCGCCCCCGCTGCCAACGAGCCACTGGCTTTCCTCCTCCGATGAGGGCATCACTGCCAGAAACCATCTGGAAATGAGATTATGGATAACGAGACAATGAGCCGGACGAGGCGAATATCTCGTTAATCTCATCCTCGTCTGACGACGATGGGATCCTCTATCCTACCGGTATTGCACGCTCGCGATAATTACACGTCCCGCGTCTCTTAGGATAAACGGCTAACGTGTCCCAGCCAATTCAATTCCGGATGCTCTTATGGCGGACTGAACTTGAAATCGCAGTGTCTACAACGATGGCAGAGAGATAGGGCTCTGCCTTTCTTGTTCTACGCTAGTGTAGATAAGATAAAATGAGCGAGCCGAGATAAAGGCGGGAGCGCTGAGTCAATATTGACATTTAGGAGACAAAGCCGGAAGTCGAAAAGAGGACGAAATGAGAATCGAGGCGAGAGCAATTTGCCGAGAGTAAGCTAATTTTCCACGATGGAGGCACAGAGATTGTATGGGTGAGGTATCTAACCGTCGCGCGTCATCTCGACTTTCGCGGCCGTCCTTGCAATTTTATTTGCTTTCGCGACGCTTCATTTCACTGACGATACTACATTAAACGGGTGACTTTGCGTCCCGAGCGGAGCGTGAAAAACGACCCCGGAGAAGATATATTTAATAATTATTATATAGTTATGATTCTTTTATCTTATTGGATCAAGCGTTGCTAAAAAAAAAATCTTGACGATGTCGAACAATACATAGACTAATTGTAAGACTAGACGACACCTGTACTACGTATCGCGGTATTCTAAGGTTTATCGCACGTTACACGTGTTTGGAAAGGCATGCGTCACGTCTTCGACTATAAGCGCGGTTCACTGACCAAGGTTCATTCTGTACGATATTCTGTTCGACATACGTCATAGCGACAAGTGAAATATTCAACATTCGCGACTTTATTTCATACTGGCGGATAACCGGCGATAAACAATGCGATAAACGAATGATTTGCATATTCAGGAGAAATTGAGAGAAATTTGCGAAAGAGAAATTTGTATTGCATTTACATATCGCAAAAGTAATCGCAGCTCCTGCACAAAGTTAACGTACGAAAAACATTTTATCTCTGTAGACAATTTTATGACGGCAATTTATTACGCGTCTTTTTCTTTTATAGATGATTTGTTCCCGACATGATTCCTCCATTTGATTCATGCATTTTACGGCGGATTTGCAATGTTACCGTTGGTCTTACTCGCCATCAGCCATCAGTCACGAACGAAATAGCTGGAGCAGTTTTCGCGTGCGTTTACATTTACTTTCGTGGCTATAATTCAACGTTTGCAAGCCCGAAACACGCGGAGGTCGCGCGTCCTACCAAGGCTGACTAATTCCCGC
Source organism: Pogonomyrmex barbatus (assembly GCF_055798465.1). NCBI lineage: Eukaryota > Metazoa > Arthropoda > Insecta > Hymenoptera > Formicidae > Pogonomyrmex > Pogonomyrmex barbatus. Next base: position 26,029,268 of record NW_028297116.1, on the reverse strand, counting down.
AATTGATGCAAGACCCGTCGACAATGCGCGTAGGTTTTCTCTTTCGCGTGTCTTTACATACTAATTTACGTTCGACCTGCATCGAACGTTATATGACTTTCAGTACGTGTATAGAGCTTGATGAAAATTCTAACATTATAGAAAGATTATGAAATGTGATATGTAATAAAAGATTTGAAATCTGCGAGATATGTAATGGAGCTTCTTTAAAGTTACAAAGTATAATCTAAGACGCAAAGTAGTATATAAAATTGTGGTAAAAAAATAATGCATGTTGCGGGAAGACCTTTGTTAACGTTTTATTGGCCGTGGAGCGACTAATGCTCGCCCTTATCAGCTTTATCTCTCGTGAAAAGGTGCGGTATTACGTCAACGGTTCCCAGCTGTGAAGAACAAAAAGACGGTGCTACATCAACGATCGCAAAAAAGGCGTTAAAATTACTCTTTGACCCTCGCGAAAGATAATGCCGGTCCTCCCGGACGCACGCGCACGTTAACACGTCATAACGTGATTCGATTTCCGCCAACTTTCCGCGGATGGTGTGCTTTACATTTCGTGAAACGCATCGGCGCTTTGTATACGGGCGCGACCGCACATGTATGCGATTTATCGATCCGAAACCGATTATATGGTTCCATAACGCGCGTAGACCTGTGTATACACTTTCCGGAACACGTGGTATATACATATGCGCACACATGAACACGTCGTGTGTGTGTGTGCGTGCGTGCGCCGCATGTATGCACGTGCACGTGTCACGTCACCTCGCGACCGCCAATGTCGCCGACAATCACGGCCGCGCGGCGACTCGCAGTTTTCGCAGTCCTCTATTTTCTCGCCGTTAGTTATTTTTGAAACGCGACCGCGCCACGCCGCACACTGTAGCGGCCGTCACTATCGGCAGGCACTAGCGTTTTGTCTTTACCCGCCTTTACTCCAAAAGCGCCTTTTATAGAAGAAATATTCTTATCTCCGGCGATTCTTAGACCGGGAGATGTAAGAATATTTCTCTGAATATATATACTTTTTTTTAGATGTGTTAAGTTTCTGTTGCATGTTGAGCTTAATCACATTCATATCTAATTTTCAATTAATTTTTGAATTAGTTTTTTACAGATAGAGTTTTTCGAAATCTCTTTCTTCAAGTAATAAAACACTTGACTATAATTATTTTAATTTTACATTTATTTTTTCAGATTAATTTTGGAATTTTGGCTTTTTTTTTAAAGAAGCATATTTCTAGAAAAATCTGTTTTTTCAATAATGAAATATTAGACTAATTACTTTGAAAATTTTATATCTGTTATAAACAGATAATTTTTAAATAGATTTTTTTTTCTTACATAAGATACATCTTTTAGATACGTCTTCTTCTTTTAGATTTCTAATGAAGTTTGTCGCGCAAATAACAAAACTTGCACCGTCTGCTTCATCTCGATAGAGTGAAATCTCATTTAAAATACCAACTTGTTAAAAGATGACGTTACAAATTGGGCAAGTCTCGACGAATGACGAATGACATCCTGCGTTTTTTGCTAAAGAGAGACTGGCTCCGAATCTCATGCCAGAAATTCGCCTGGGAAACAAATCACGCAATTGCACACACGCGATATTTTATTTTTTTTCTTTTTCACATTACACGAGCGACAACCTTCGAAGAGACCTTTGCCTTGGAGGAATCCAGGTAGCAATTTTAATTTCAATCAAAACGTCACGCCGAGATGCGAGAAACGACATTTCAATTTATACTTAAACAAGCTGATTTATCTCGCTCGGCGTCGATGAGGCGAGAAAAATAATATCCGACAGCTAATTAATGCGTGACGGCGCGTGATGTCTCGATGTCTATCTCTGGTAACGCGCGGTCGTCCGGGTAATGATTGCGAATGTACGATTGCGTGCTCATTATCGCCCGTATTCGACCGTATTTTGCACTGCCAACACATATGCGCCGCACGTGGGACTAACACGATACGCATAGATAAGTGCGAGCGACGAATACGAGCCAAATGACGACGCGACGCGACGCGTCGCGTACCGCGGAGGGAAGCGCGACACGCGATTTATAAAGCTTTATTCTTGGACCCGGCCGCGAGAGTTCATCTTCGCTTCGTGCGATTATCGCGCGGAACTGGTCTGCATGTGTCTGCGTAAATTAATAATAATTCGGTTCTTTCCGCTATAATTAACAACGCTCATTAACGGGAAACGAGATCGGAATTAGCAAAAATCTGCTTATAACCAAGACCCTTGCCTTCAAAACACTGGGCTGTATTAAAAATTTCTATCTTGCTTGTCAAACTTTGAATATATATGTATTTCGTTTTAAGTACAAGTGTGTACTAGTTTGGTTACAAAGATCAAATCTCAGGTGATTTTAAAGTGTTAAAAAATTTTAAAATATCTCGTAAATTTATTTTTTGATAATCATATTTTAATACTTTTGTGCACAAATCGATTAATGTGGAGAAAGCATATCGTCATTAAAAAAAAATGTTCATATTGCTAATTGCAAACTTTTTTAAAACAATTATGTATCTTCTTCGCGTCATTTGATTCATCTCATTATTTTATGCACAAAAAATATTAACATACGATTATCAAAAAATGAATAGTTTGAGATATTTTATGTCAAAAATGAATGAAGTATAAAATATCTCGTAAATTACTGACTTTTTGATTTGTATCCTTAATATTTTTATACCTTAATTTTTACCTTTAAATTTTTACATCTAGAATAACTAGAGCAATCATTATATTATGTAACAAAAATTGATTAAAAAAATTTTTTAAATCTTAATAATTGTATCATTTGTGCATGAAACGATATCATAATTATGTGATCCCTTCAAAACTCTACAATTTTTACGAAATATTTCCTTCTTTAGTGCTTGGTTGACTGATTTATTGCGTGATTTACAAATATTTAATTATTTAAAATAAAATGGGATAGGACATTTTTACCAATGTAGATCAACTTTAATCTCAATGTAATTTACTTTTTATTTTTTTTTAATTCAACGTCATTAGAGAAAGATAAAGAATACATTAAATCTGAATTAAAATTAATCCACGTTGATAGAAATAGATATATGTGTTCATTTTTATTATCTATTAATTTTAATCCCGATTAACTTATATTTTTCTTTTGTATTTTGTATTTTGTATATTTTGTATTTTCTCCAATTCTTAGGAAAAGAATGAAAAATAAATTCAATCAAGATTAATCTATATTGATATTAATGGAACAGCGAGAGAACTTTCCGAATCCAATATAACATTTCTTGTTCTTCTGGGCTTTCAATTAGTCAAACTCTCGTCAAGGTCGGCTTATCTTTTCGCGCGCCACTTTATTTGTTTGGGCTTTGCAGATAAAAGAGACCTTTGCAAAAAAAGCCGCGTGAAGAGATAGGTATATATAAAGCGCAATCGGGAGAAATAGATGCGTATGCATGTCGTCGCGATCGGGCGTGAATTAAGTCATTAGAGCCGCTTATCACGGCGTTCTTATCATGCCGCATATAAATCACCCACCTGGTTGATAGAGAGTCGCCGTGAAATACTGCACCTTCCCGACGATAATGCCGTTTCTCCCGTTTGCACCGATTTCACCGATGAGAATGGAGAAAGTCGTTCGCGCCAATTCTCGTCGATTAATTTTCGTGGATCACCGGGTTATCGATCGAGAGTATCGGCCACCGATTCGACACAATGAAGAGAGAGAGAGAGAGAGAGAGAGAGAGAGAGAGAGAGAGGGGGGGGGGGGGAGAAAGTTCGAGCGCTTGAAGTTCGAGGGTTGAAATAATAGTGGTGTTTTATTCAGCAGCACACCTCGCCAACACAGTCAGCGCACTTGCCGTCGATCGTCCGTCACAGAGTTCTCGCGGCACGAGTCAGCGGCAGCGCAAGTGCGAATGCAATCGAATAAATTTTACGTAACATCCACGGCGCGATTTCGCACGGGCGGACGGATGGACGAAAGGGTGACCCGTCCCACTCCAGCAAACTTTGACTCCTCGTCGGGAGGTTTAATCTCCCTCCCGTTATTTACATAACGGATGATACGGATGTTCGGAAAATACGAGGGATATGTTTAAAAGAGCATAGAGGAATGCGATCGCGTCTCTATCTTTTGGAAACAAATGGGATCTCCCTTCCCGTCGATGATTTTTTTCAGCACCGTCGTCGAGCGCCTTCCGCGAGGCGATCACCACCGTCACACTCGGTCGCGTCAGCGACCTCGTTACGAATGCACGCGGAATGTAACGGACTCTTCTCGCTGCTCCTTTTGGATGCGAAGGACGCAAGGAACATCACCACGTCCGGAGCTCGCCTCGTCCTGCCACGTTTCGCTGCGTCGCGTTCTCTCGTCGGGGATCGATTCTCGGCGGAGCGGGAGGCGGTGCCGCGCGGAAGAACGCGGTGAGATTGCTCGCGACGCGCCTTTCCGAATGGGAGAGGAATCGCGGGACTTCGACGTCGGAAACGATCGGAAGCGCGCGAGCTTATCTCGCGCGATCTCTATATCGCGACAGCACGCCACGGGCATGGCGGGCGTACCGATCGCTCCCGGCGGCAACCCGTGAAAAACACACGGCCCGGTGACATTTTCGTGATGACGAGGCAAACACACTGCCGCCGCAAAGACCGCCGTCGACACGCCGCCTGCGCCGCGTATCGATTTGCGTCGCGACGCCCGACGCGAGTCGTCGGTAGCGCCTTCGCCCCGCGCGCGCCACCGTTTCCCCCTGCGAATCACTAGCCTGATAATTATTAACGAGATGATTCCTAAACTCTCGAAGAGGCTTCACAAACGATAGAGTACTTTGTAGAGTTGTATAATATTTCTAACTACCGTTGAAAAAAGATAAGCAATATACTCCTGAAAATTGTGTATTTAATAAGAAAGGCAGTTTCATATATTTGTGGAAAAAATGGTTATTTGAATCATATATACTTGTATCAAGCTTTGCTTATTTCATACAAATAGGTAGAATTATCATGGAGGAAGAGGGGGGAGAGAAGTATGTGCTATTATAAAAATATACATATGTACACGTATATGTGTTTATACACATATCTTTATTGACTTGTAGATTCATACAAATCTGCATTTTAGTAGATATCTTTTGCTATTCAATAAATGCCCGGAAAAAGAACAATTTGGGATATTACAGATCGATTATTTACCAATTGTTTCAAGTGCTCAACATTTACAGATTAAAATCACTCACTTAGAGTATTATTTGTTACAAAATTTTGAGATTACAAAAAAATTTGTATTAATCTTCATCGGAGTCCTCACTTGCCACGGTTGTCTTCTCCTTATCTTCCAATTTAGTTCGTGCAATAAGTTCTTTTGCAGGATTAAAAGTACCGTTGGTCTGGGCATTGCAGATATAACATCGAGTACTTTTCCTATACTGTTCCAAAGCACATTTTTCACAAAAATAATGCTTGCATCTAAAAAACAAAGAAAATAATGGCTCAATCATCAAGAACATTTTAAAAGCATTGAACAAATTAGTAAGGATATAATTTAGTCTCGTACTTAGTAACGACTGGATCTGTGAAACTGTTTCTACAAATGAAACATTTAAACGGTAGATTTTCCTCATCACTGTCAATCTCATATTTCTTATCGTCTTCATCTCCGCTATTGTTATATTCGCCTGTGGCAGCTTCTCTTTCCAATTGCCATCCCAATTTATAATCCGACCTGTCGTGCAGGAATTTACAGCTGTCTATACAGAAAATAAACAATTTATATTAATATCAATTCAAAATTATACGATTATTCGGAGAAACTAATTATATAAAAATGTCACATGCCTCCAAAACCACAAAAACCGGTTTCCTTGTAATCCTTGCATATATCGGGTTGATAATCCCATCTCACTGTCGCTCTAAGATTGGATGGTGCTCGAATTGGTCCTTTCCGTACCATTCCGCTAGATGCATTTCCAGCAGCAGTATCCTTCTTCTTATAATATTGCGCATAATTATTTAATCCCCTATAAATCTTATCATCCTCTTTTCCTTCTAACGACTGAGAGTCGACATAGACACATATATAATTAATTTTTTTCTTTCCAGATAAGTTAATTGTAAACTTCAATATGATAAACCAAACTATACCTCGTTTATTTTTTGAGCCCTTTCAAATAGTGCTTGGGCATCTCTATCTTTTTCTGTTTCTGTTTGAAGAATAGCTGTTGCTCCTTGATCACTTGGGCCAGCTGGTAAAGCCGTTCTGCTACTTTTATATGATACAGTCACACTGTCATCCTCACTACTGTCGTCGACATTATAACTGGTCTTTTCCTGATGCCTTTTCACATTTGTCTATAGAAATGAAGTTCAAGCTGCATTTTATAACTTAACAATTTATTTGGAAGTTAATTTCAGCAATGAAGTGCAATCATAAATTTAAATGCTTCGGTGCCAATTTTCTGAAACTTTTAATTAAAAAGAATATAACATGAAGAAAGTTCAGAAAAAGATACAGAAAAGCAAAAAATCTTGAATAAATAATATATTGTAGAAAAGTTGCACAATAACGACACTGATTGTTCCAGTTATTGTCAGTATTAAAATATAATATGTATAATAATATATATTATATATAAATTATATATCTTTGATGACTGAATTTTTGAACATAATCATTGTTATTAATATTCATTTTTACAAATATCTATTAATTTTGATTTCGATTTATCCTTTATCTTTTTCTTTAATTCTTAGCAATAAAAGGAAAATAGAAAAATATATCAAAGATAATATATTATATATATTATTATATTACAATAGGCTGAAAATATGTTTAAATGAATAGTAATGATGGGCAATTTCAACAGATACCTAAAAGTTTCTTATTTTTTGAATATATATATATATATATATATATATATATATATATAGGTGCGTGTATATAAATAAATTCAAGAGATGATTATGTCGCTAATCATGTGATTATTTTTAATATACTTGCAATATAGCTAGCAATATAATTCAAAGAGCTAAATTTTATTCTTTAATAAATCAGCAATCAAATATGATAGTAATTATTTCTCTTCCTGTTGGAAAAAATTCTTATTGTGGAAAATATCAATCAGTCAATACAAGAGGCTTATTTTTTTAACTGAATTTTTTCTATCATTCATCTTTTTTTTCTCCAACATGGAAAGTTAAAGAAAAAAAATATGAATTGTGGAAGTTCAGCTAAAAAGAATAGGTCTTTTAATAGAAATTGATATAAGAATTACAGAATACAGAATATTGGCTCATATTAATGAGATCACGTATTTCCATTCGCGATGTGGAATACTCACACTTTGTATCATAGGATTGTGTTCATTCTGCTTTTTTTCCTTCTTGACTATCGTGGTCTCATCCTCGCTGCTATCTACATGATAATACAAATGTTTATCCACACATCTCTTTAGACATAACCTAAAATTTTTGATTCGGCTAGATTCATCTGACAGATAGGATAGAATTTAAATCAACTTTTTTATTATCGAGGACTTACTATCGCTACCGTCTGCTTCTTTCCGTTTTCTCGTAGCATTATTACGAATCTTGCGTTTCTTAAATAAAAAGGTGCAGTTTTTCTTCTCTGTCCCCTGTACTGCGTCATCCATGTTTGTTTCGTAAACACTGGACAATTTACCAGCAGTGGTAAACGTATGTACATACATACATAAACACCGTCCCTCTGTAACATTCACCGTAGCCGGATTGTTTTCTTTCCATTGTTCTCTCAGTGTTACTTCTTGCGTCAAAATAAGTGATCGAAATTTTTCGACTTAACAATTCGCGTAAGTTCATACAAAAAAAAATGCATCTTGTTGTCTCGTCTCCGCTCGTAACGAAACAGATGGTTATGTTCTCCGGACTCTGGACGCACCGATTACGCTATATTTATAAATGTTTGCGCCTTAAATTCAAATAAAATAAAAATAAAGGTTTTTAATTATTAGGTTTACGATGTGTAAAGTGATTATGATAAAGTGTGTGATGTTTAATTATTGTGAAAAATTGTGGGAAATTTATTATAGTAGATTATATATTAGTCTTTGTATATACACATATAGATACACATATGTGATAAGTTAATAATTAAATATTAATATATTTTCATATATATATTATATATTTTCATATATATTTTACTTACCATTTTATCTATGATATTACATCGCAAAGCATTGTAACAGTGTTTTTACTCCCGACTGCCAACCGAAGGTTGGCAAAAAGCAGGGAGTATGCATTTCATCGAGTTAATCGGTTATTATCAAAGATCTCAGTAATTACAATATATTTGTTTATCAACTTTTATTGAGTTTTGATCACTACAGGAGTTTTGATCACTACAGGAATAAATAATGATGTCATGATCTGTTTTGGATTACTAAAATTATTATCAAACTAATTATAATCATATTTAAATGATTAGATATTTAACTTCAAAAGTATATAACTTCAAAAATAATTATATAAATTATATATTTTAATCAAACTTGAGTTCATGACATATATCTTCAACTACATTCAAAAATGTTATAAGAATGTTGTACATTATTAACTGCTATATTATTATTGAATGCTGTATTATTATTAAACATTTTTTTGGATAATCATTTGATTATTTACAGGTCTTCCAATTTCCTCAAGTTGTTCAAAGTTAAGAGGAACAATGAGTAAGAAGAAAAATATGGCAATTGATTTCCAAGACAATATGATATTGCTCACCCGAAAGTATTTGAAGCGTAAAATAATGTGTCCTGAAACTAAATTTAGACATCATGTTAATGAACGATCACATATTTTGGATTTAGTAAAACGTACTGTTGAAATAGGTGAAAGCAATTCTGCTTTATTAGTTGGACCTAGAAGCAGCGGAAAAACGACGGTATATAATCTTTGAAAATATTAATATACTTATTGAAATTGATGATAACTTCCTTGTACAATTTCAGCTTATTAACAGCGTCTTGAAAGAATTATCAGCTTTAAAAAGTTTTAAGGATAATGTATTAATAGTGAATCTTCATGGATTAGTACACACTGACGATCGTTTAGCGTTAAAAGATCTGACTCGTCAAATGCAATTAGAAAATGCAGTTGGTGATAAGGTTTTCGGGACATTTGCGGAAAATCTAAGTTTTCTTTTAGATTGTCTGAAATCTGGTGATAAAAAACGTTCCAAACCAGTCATCTTTGTACTTGATGAATTTGATCTGTTCTGTGAACATCACAATCAGACGTTACTGTATAATTTATTCGATGTTGCTCAATCTGCACAGGTAAATATTTTTGTATTAAAATGAAAAATATGCCTGTGCATTACTCTCATATGTACACCACAGACATATGAGAATGAGGTAGAATAGGCCCTAAAAATCTACGAAAGTAGAAGAAGAAGAAAAAGAAAAATATTATGGAAGATTACATAAATTTTAATGCTAATGGGTATTTTTAGGTGCCGATATGCGTATTAGGTATAAGTTGTAGATTAGATGTTGTGGAATTATTAGAGAAGAGGGTTAAGTCGAGATTTTCGCATAGACAAATATTTCTATTTCCTGGCGATACATCATCTTCGGAACAGCCTATATCTGCGTTTGATGATCGCTTGGAACTTTTTCGGGATCTTCTTAGTTTACCTGATGACGAGAATGTAAATAAAATAGAACAACAGTATGATGACTGTATGATAGATCCGCAATTTGGCTCTATATGGAATAATTATATTAAGAGTTTAACTACTAACGTTACACTTGTGAACTTACTTAAGAGAATGTATCACATCGACGTGAGTGAGAGGAGCTTTAGAAATTTTCTCGCGGTAGCCGTCTCGACATTATCAGAAAAGCATCAAAAATTGGAAGTAAACGATTTTGTGGAAGCGAGTAAAATCTTTTCGGAGGATGATAAATTATTGATACTCGAAGGACTATCCGTTTTAGAAATGTGTTTGGTATGTTTTTTTACAATTATCTCCTGAAATTATCTTTAGTAATAAAAAAGAAATACTTAAATTTCATTTATATATATAAAATATATATATATATAAAATATATATATATATAAATATATATAAAATAATTGTCGCAGATAATAGCAATGAAACATGAGACGGAGATTTATGACGGCGAACCATTGAATTTCGAGGCAGTATACAATCGTTATATCAAGTTTACGAATCAGAATTCCTCTATACAATCTGTGCAGAAACCAGTCATCATGAAAGCTTTTGAACATATTAAGGTAAGAGATGTTTCATTATTGAAATTATTTTTCTTAAACTCTTGAAAAGGAGAGATGGATAAACACATATATGTTCTGTAGAATTTGGAGATCTTGCTACCGGTTGGAAATACAAACACGAAGTTTGAAAAGGAACATCAATATTACAAATTCACACTAACATCGCAGCAAGTTATTGAAGCTGTAAAAAATTATCCAAGTCTTCCTACAGAAGTTTCCCAGTGGGCATTGAGCAGTATATAATGATGATACAGTTTTATGCTCAATCTATTATGTTCTAAAAAAATTACACATTACGCGTAATTAATAAGTTTCTGTTCACAAGCGATGTGCTTGTAGATTAAATTTAGGCATTGCAAGACTTTACATCGTATTAGTAGAAGGAATACACTTGTGAAGTAGCATAGAAATTAATAATGTGTTAATCTTTTAGATACATTTTTATATGTTGAACATAATCATCTCCATATCCTTAATTAATGATTATCACAAAAAACAAAATACTACACGAGAAAAAAAACTATAAAGATATACGAATGTCATCTACATATTATGCCCTCCAAAAAATGTGATAGTCTAGTCTTGTGTGTGTGTGTGTGTGTGTGTGTGTACCACACACACACACACACACATCATTAAATTTTTTAAGAAATTTTTTTCAAATGTTTTTCAATCACTTAGAATAAAAAATCGAAAAAAATATCAGGAAAACGCAACGAAATTGTGAATATATAATATATATCCTCAGTATTAATATAAATATGAAACAGGTCGGAGAATAATATTTTGTGAATATATATTAAATATGGATTTCAGAAATAATTCCTGCCAATATATAAACAGAGAATTGATATGTTCATTTTCATATGAAATTAATAAGGAAGATACATAAATATTTATCGAAATATTTTATTTTCTACAGTAAGCATTAATGTAGATATCATTATATATATCGAGTGTCGTGGACAGTTAATTAAATACAGTTAATTAAATTTGACTGAAATCATATTTGTGCCATTATCTAAGCATCGTGTTTAAAATTCAGTTTTTCTGTGATCCCTCCATGATCATGTCCATATTTATCTTTATATCGTGTGTGTGCGCGCATACATGCCCGCGATCAATATTTATATGCGTGAATGTGTAAAAATTTAAGTATTTATTAAGAAACTATCTTTCTCTTTTGCACATTCAGACACATATTGCGCGAACGCATTGAAATGCGACAAAATTAGAATGTGCACATGTCTACGTTTATACATTTGTAATAAATTTACGTCTCTGACGAAGTATCGATATTTCATTGTGGATGTTTTTTAATTTAATCCACCCAAGCAAATTGCGGTTTTGCTTCTGCGGTCATCGCAACGTCTGCGATTGTTCTGATCTGGGAATTTCTCATCACTAACTTTTTTGACAATTGACGTTTCTCAAATTTCGCCAACTTTTCCAATTTCTTCTTTTTATGTTGCGCGATATATAAATCGTGACCTATGTACAAAAAATGCATGTTTATTACGTATTTCAACACAAGTTTTACATTATTTTGTCTTACCAGGATTCATGCCTACAGGAGGTACGTTTCTCAATTCTTTTTCCATACTAAATGGCCGAAGCGCTGACATGGCACGACTCACCCCTATCTACAAATAAAACGCAAGTCAAACGCGAACAGGCCACGAAAAATCCAAATTGCTCGAGAAATTAAGTTATTAAAGAAATTCGCACCTTTGAATGACGTATTCTGTGCTCTACAAGATCTGCTCCGAGTACTTCTTCATAAACTGACATTCTAATCGGTATTATTTTATTTATGATCTACAAAAGGGATAGTTGTTACTTATATCTTGTATTTCTTTGAAGAAATATAGTCAGACAATACCCAGAGCAATACGATTGAGATGCTAAAACTCCAAACACTTAAACAAAGCGCAGATAAACTTTGTACTCCCAACAGGTACCAGCCACCTCCTATAAAAATTCATGCAGACTGCACAGACTGTATGATTTAAAACAAAAAAGATATATGCGAGAAGATATGCGCGAAATGGTCATAAAATACGTACCTTTAAATAAGCCTTTCCTTCCATTTGTAGTATCAAGAGGATATGGATCATCGGCAAATAAGCCGATGGCGACAACTCCCCAGATACCGCTTGCGCCTGTACTTGAAACGAATGCAAATATTTGTTGAAAAAAAATTTAAATAAGTTTGTTAATGGAATTACATTAGACGCACCGTGAGTGGCGACAGCTCCAACGGGATCATCTATGTGAATTTTATCCAACGCTGGCATTGCGACACACGTGATAAAACCACCTATCATCCCGACTATCATCGCTTCCCAGCCTTTGTAAAGAAAACACCCACCTAACGCAAGATTCAATATAAAAAAACATTTGAAAAAAATCTGCTTCAGTCCTCCCGACGATTTCTATATTAATCAAGCATATACCGGTAACTGCTACTAATGCACCAAGAACACCATTTATCTGGCTAAGGATATCAATTCCATTTGGATTAGTCAAGCTGAAGCTCAAACCGACCAGACCACCTCCCATACTGGCTATCATCGTGGAGACGGCCGCTCGAGCGGCGAACTGCCACCGATCACCGGTTACCCCGTAAGTACTACCGCTGTTGAACGCTAACCAGCCCCACCTACATGGTTCACGGTATATATGGTTCACTTTTTATATTCGATTTACTATTCGTTACGTTATTTATTCGTCGTAGTAATCTACGACTGTCTTACCATAGCACGAACAGTCCCATAATTGCATTCACTGGGCATCCGAGTGGTAAAGGATCGATGCCATTGTCGTATCTACCTATCCTGGGGCCGAGCATGATAGCGCAAGCGAGCGCTATATAGCGAACAGGCAAATTAACGTATGAATTTTATCGTCTATCACTCGATCGAGAGTACACACTTGCATGTCTTTGATTACCCGAAATACCGCCGACAAGATGCACCGGGCCCGAGCCAGCGATATCAACGACTCCCATGCGATTCAGAAAACCATGATCGCCCCATACCCAGCCGGCCGGTAGGCAATATACAATAGTGTTCAAAAACGAGAAGAGGCAGTACGCCTTAAAGTTACATCTAGAAATGGAAAATGTGCAATCGACTACGCTCGTTACAGTATCGCATTTACAGAGATAAATACCGTTCCGCCATAGCACCGCTAACAATAGTCGTAGAGGTAGTGGCGAAGCTCAATTGAAATAAAAATGCAGCGCAGATCGAACCCATATATTCGTCATCGACAGGGGGATCTACGAATATACCTCCTATGCCGATGAAAGGATTGTTGGGCTTGTTTAAGCCAAAGCTAAATCCGAATCCAAACATCCAATAAGTTAGACCACCGAGAACTATATCAACTACATTTTTCATCATAATGTTGACTTCATTTTTCACGGATACACAACCGGATTCTAACATTCCGAAGCCTATTGCAAAGTACGAAAAGTTAATATAGAAGTTAGTACAACGAAAATAGTGCTAGTGATAAATAAATAATTTTATATCTTGATCGGTGTAAGAGAGGGCAATTTAAATTTTTGGAAAAGTGTTTCTTCGTATTACCGGTTTGCATTGTAAAAATCATAAAGGAACTTGTGACAATCCAGTTACTATCTTCTTGCGTAAGATTATACAATGCACTAACATATCTGTCAACAGTAACGTTTGTATTGTTTCTTTCATCACTCGATAGTTCCATGATGTTCAAATCGTTACTTCATTGCTGGAAGAAGACTGGCTACTGATGTTTTCATTCGCATATATGGAAATAGACGGAAGAAGACGGGACAAACAAATTAAAAATTGAAGCTGTACGGGCAAAACAAGTCTGATATTGGTATTGGTATTGAAAATAACGTCACGACTTCTGTCAGCAACCCGCATCTAGCGCATCTATTAAAAGGAGTGGATTGGTAGAATTAAACCAAAAAGAAATATCTAAGATCCCATAAAATTTTAACTTTTTTTTATTGGCCTTACATTTTTTCGAGATGTTACAGAAAATTTTTTTCTTCGCTCGTATATCCAACAATTTCTCTTCGTTCGTTCAATGATTAAATAACGTCAAAATCATGTATAATACAATAATACTAATCTAAATTGTTGAATATATCACGTATAGAATTCTGTTATCTATACCATACTTCGAATTTATAATGGTACGATAATTACTATTCTTGGAAAATATATTATGAATGTAATGTGCAGTGAAACATAATATGCGACAGCAAGTTAGCGATATTTGGCAATACAAAGATTTTTTTTGGTTTTTTTTTTCATCTCTTTTGTTCTTTTTTTTTTAATGGCCAGGCTAAACATTACATCACATAATTTTGCATAGATAGCTGTTTTTCACATTGTACGATGGAGCCAGTGGTAAAGAAAGAATGAAATCAATAAAAAGCGTTTTTTTATCATCCGAGGATAGAGTCGTGTAGTTTTTCGGGAGAAGCAAATGTGCAGCGAGATGTAAAATTCAAGATGTAAAATTTCACAAAGTGTCGATATATGTAATTTTGTATGCACGGTTTTCGAAAGCGGCTATGAAGACTACGTTGGGAGATGGTAAATTTTTGTCGCTGAATCCTTTTGTTGTTTTGGCAATTTGCTTGTTCCATGGGGCTTAGTGACCATACACATTCTCATCACTGTATGCTATATATAGGAAGAAATCTTCTTCATGATGTTCCTGATTAAAATTAACAGGAAAGAACACGTATATTAAAAAACTTAAAATATCTCTTTCGACATATTGCATTATTTGTAATAATATCCATATTAATTACCGCATAAAGAGAGCCCATTGTAGCGCTTGTCGGAGGAATGATGTTGTTGACGAAGAAGAATAAAGCATCTTCGGGACGTAAATGAATTCTCTTACGAATTAAAAAGTAAAATTGGCCGACAGTCAAGTCAGAAGGTACCAAATACTTTTGCTTGTCCAAATCACTGATTTTTGCTTTAGGCGCCTTCTCAACTATCACCTATAACAACATTTATTATATCTCCCTCAAATATGTTTTTCAAATACATAAAAACATAATAACGATTAACAACAATTACGAAAGTTTAAAATATTAATTAGTCATTGCAAATAAAAGTCAACTTCTATCTCCACTAGAACTAGGATTGCCATATTAAAATTTTCAAAACTAGGACTCACAAAAACCCCGAACCCCCCGCCAAAAACCCCGAACATTTCGGTTGCAACCGCGGACGCATACAAAAATGCGCTTAAATTAATAAAATTGATTGAGAACAGTAAATGAATCATTATTTCATATCTAATTGTTCGTTAGCGTTCAGAGCAAAGAGAAATTTGAATTGGAAAATACTATTTTGATTAAAAATATGTTTTATTATAGATTTAGTTTAAGTTTTATTTGGTATTAAAATTAAAAAATTTTAATTTTTTTATGCGATATCTGTGCTATTTGGTAATGCAGAGTAATGCAAGAGAAATCAAAACAAAACATTTAAAAGCTTTCCTGAAACCCCGGACGCTTTCAAAAAATTCTCCCGGACGTGCCCTAAAAAAGAGGATAGTGTTCCGGGGAAAAGAGAACGGATGGTAACCCTAACTAGAACCCACATTTACTTGATAAATTAGACAAATTTTAGTCTTGTTGATGAAATTTTCTAATTTTTAGTTCACTCGTTTTTTTTATAGATTTAAAAAAAAAACAAATTTCAAATATGCACATAACGCAACGTGAGTTTGAAACATGTCAAAATGTTGAGTAACAGGATTCGGATTCGAGTCCTCTCATTGGTCCCGGTGAATACACGCATATTGCAGCATAAGGGATAATTTCGCGTGAAACTCCGATCATGTGATCGCTGATTCATACACATAACAATGATAAACGCAATTATTCTTTCTTCTTAACGATCACGATTACATCCATGGCGCGAAATTCGTAACAAATTAAGGAGACACAGAGGTAAATTCTAACGAGTTGGATTTTTAATGTCTCTTGAAAAGTAATTAATCCGTTAAATGTTAATTAATACACGAAAGTAAAATAATTATCGACATTATTCTGTCAATTTTGATAATTATTTACTAATCAATACTTTTGCGAAAATGAAATGCTTTATAACGTGTTTTTTCCATGATTAGGATATAAAATTAAACGAACAGCAAATCTATTAGAGAACAATTTCAATTATTGGGAAGATCGTTGTAAGATCTGATTCAAAATATATATCGAAGGATAAAAATATATTCAAAAATATATAATGTAATCAAAATAAAATTCGTTAGGGCCTGCGCAATATTAAATTTAGGAAATAAAAAATTCGGAATAAAAATTAAAATGTAATGCACAATGAATATAAATAAGCATATAATCATATTTTATACTTACTTATGTTCATTGTGCGTTACGTTTAATTTTTATTTTAAACTTTTATTTCTAAAATTTAATATCTAAATTTAAAAAAATTTAATTTATTTCTAACATCTTCTCCATTGTGCAGAGCCTTAGTGATCTGTTGTGAATTCAGTTATTTATTAAAAAAAGAAAGATTAGATAAAATTAATTAACTATGAATTTGTAATATGTTCAAAATATCATTACGTATGAAATTATTACATGATCTTCTCAAGTTTGAAAACGGGAATAAAAATAACAACAGGATACTTGCACAGGCGATCTGTAACTTCAAATGTAAATCTAAGAGGATCTTTGATTCGACGCGTAATAACAAGATATTGACAATCATCGTTTGTCAATGGGACAAAAAGTTTCAAGAATGCGACACTTTGTGTCCCAAGTCTGTCACAAAAGGTGGTGCCGAGGGAATCTAAACCGAGCGAGTCATCTCGAATGCCATGTCGAATACAAGATTGATAAGTCCAAAGGTAATTTATGCTTTCCGAGCGTAAATTTCGGGATTCGTTCGGAAACTCGGTCGATTGCGCGTCGTGAAGCAGATCAATACGCGCGCGGGGGGAGGACGTAGGCGAGGAGCAGCCGGATTACACCGCGTAATAAGCGCGCAAAAAGAGGGCTCGTCTCGGGGGGAAAAAAAAAAATTGAGGACCGAATGCGACGCAAAATACGAGGACGACCTTGAGCTCGTCCGGGGGACCCGGATCGAGATACGATCGAACGTGTTGCGAAAGCGCCTCGTTCTCGTTCGCGGGTATCCCTCTTTCCGGAATTATTCGAGGAGGCGGAAGGATAATTCGAGACATCCTGTCAAAACGCGAGAATGGATTCGATACTTACGGGCACCCGATCGGGATATTTCCGTCGGATTTTCTCGCCCTCGGCCTTCCTCTTCTCAAACGGATGCTCCTCCTTGTACTGGAACTTCATCGTCCCCGTCGACAGGGGAGGACTGCGTGACACAACGACAACAATGACAATCGCAATGCTCTTGTCAATCTCACTCACGTCACCAATTCGCCCTTTCGTTTACGCACTCTCCCTCTCGCTGTCTGTTTCTGTCCGTCGAATTGACACGACGGAGATCCCTCGGCGACACTCGCGAAACAACAATCGCCGTGCGTCACTGCGTTTGTGCGCCTGCGCTATGCGATCGCCTTCGCGGCAAGAAAGTAGTCCCGCTTGTTCGATAAAACTCTTGTCGATAAAACAACGTCGGGAAGACCGCCAGTCGTTTACGTGAAATTGCTCGAAAAAATTGTCGCATATTTTTTAAAACAGGATTAATATGAAGACAATCAGTAAGATCAGACAATCAGAAGAATAATTCGGCATACGTGTAAAATGTGTATGCATGACGAACAAGTATACGATCGTGTATGAGATTTGCACTTCGCGATTGCACCTTCCACACCTTTTCTTTTCGACAATGTATAGTATACAGTATACATACAGTGTACAGTATCATACAATGCAATCGTATACGGACTGGATTCCAAAGCGCTCTTTTTACAATATATATATGACATGAATTATTAATAATATGTGCAATGCACTTTCCCGGAAGCACTTGACGAAAATTTTATTATGAAATGTATAATTTTTAAAAAATTTTTCAAAATATTTTTCAACTTTGTCATAGAGATAAACGAAATTTTTCTGAAATAATAAAATTTTTTTCATTTGTAGCGAAATTCTGAAAATAAATTCTATTTGAATATAAGAAACTTTTTTGTATTTATTTCTATACAATTAGAAAATTTCGTAAGTTTTAATCGTTTTTTTCCGAAATAATATAAAATAGAATGCCTTTTAGAATAAAATTATCATTTTTCTGTTAATATTACATGTCTTTTTTAATCTTAAATTTTTAATACAATAATGTGAGTATCTTATATTAAAATTATATTTTTAATATTTTTTCAAGAATTTATTGAATAATGCATACTTTTTTGAAATGATTATTTCTTCTGCAAAATATGATTTTCTTTGAAATTTTTAAAAGTATTTTACATAATTTTGCAAAAATCATTAAAGAAAGTATGCTCAATGTTATTAAAAGTCAGAGAAATTTATATCTATTGAATAGCAATTCTGAGAAAAAAGATAATATAATTAAAAATAATATTTGAATTTATCTATATTTGTCTTAATAAGTTCTATTCTAAATAGATGCTTCTCAGATATTTTTATAGAAAGTAGAGAGATATTTTTATACAGAGTATTTTCTAGAAAAAACATCCCTTACAGAAATTTATTATTATTATAAATTACTAAGAAATTTGCAGTAATTAAGTACTACTATATAATATTTCAGTAATTTTTTGGCCAGTATTAAACTATTGGTAACAACTAATACAAAAATTTATTACTGTGAAATTTATTACTAAGAAATTTGTAGTAATTAAATATTGCAGTATTTCAATAATTTTTAATCAGTATTAAATTATTGGTAATTACTATAATAGAAATAAAATACTGAATACGTTATTATTATTGGTTGCATTTATTGCACAAAAACAGAGAGAAGATTTACATTATTTTTATAATCTTAATAATAATTTTATACTCAGTTTCAAATAAAAAAAGGAACAATAAAACAATATTGCACGCACAAAAGGAAAAAAATATAATTTCCGTTATTATTTTAATATCTGTTTTTTTTTTAGTCTTAGTTATTTATATAATAAAAGTTAACATAATAATATAGTAAAGTTAATGTAAAATAATATAATATAGTAAATGTTAATATAAAATAATGTAAAAAATGTTATAATAAAAGTTAATGTAAAAATTGATTTAATAATATAAAATTTATGCAAGAAAATAAATATTTTTTTAACAAGTACCTAATATCAGATATAAATTTGAAAATGACTTAGGCCATCAAAATTACCATTTAGACCGATTAGATATACAATAATAAAGATAATAAATTACGAAAATTTTTAATATTTTAAAGATTAATTTGAATTTGTCTTATGTAAATATTTGGATCTAGCAAAATTATATATATATATATATATATATATATATATATATATAATTTACAATTATATATATATATATATATATATATATATATATATAATTTACATATATTTACACACACACACACACACACACACACACACACACACACATATAAAAGTAAATTTTTAATTAAATATATATAAATATATATATATATATATATATATATATATATATATAATTTTAACAAAAGTTCTTTTCGTCATTATCGAACATCAATTACTTACAAATAGAGAAAAGCTTGAGAAGCAAGTATGTCATTTTTATATAATCATTAAGCGATATGCTACATGATCATGTCATATTCACGAAATTATTCAAGAGGCAGTGATTTTCTGATCATATTCTTGAAATGCATGATACTGAATCAGAAAATTGTAGACGTAACGCGGAACATAACTGAAAAATCATGAACACAACACAGAACATCACAATAGAAGCTTGGACATAACTATTTTATTTCTCGAGTAGTTTCATATACATAACTACGTAGTTCAATATTCACAATTGTGGACGTGTGGCATACTCTTAGCAATTGCATCAAAACGATGACCATGATCACTCTCAAGCTTCTTCCTCATAGTTCATGGAGGAATTTTAACATCATCTATATAGGATCAAAATATATAAAACTAAAATAATCATGTATCACATTAAAACTTTATGCAAACGCACATATATTACATACTAAATGTCTTGGATAATTCTCACAGAAACAATATCTCAGATACTTCTTTCTTACAAAAACAATTTTTCATAAAACAAGAATAGTGGGATTTATCACTCTTTATTAAAAGAAATATGTACAGATACATCTGTAATTAAAAGAACACAAGAATTATTCTGCATCTTCTTCATCATCATCTTCCTGACTGTTAATCTGGAAATATCGTAATTCATATGTTTCTTTGTCTTTTGATACCACTCGCAGCCAATCACGCAACTTGTTCTTCTTCAAGTATTTCTTCGTCAAGTATTTAAGGTATCTATAGTAACAAAGTTTTCTAAATCAGTGCAAATATCGCTCTTTCTGTATCTTATGATAACAACGAGACATCTATTTTTCATTGCTGCACTAGATTACTCTAAAATTTTCATTTTTTTAAATTAAATCTCAAACATATATTTATTTTATTATAAATACAAGTGTACACTAGTGCAACTATAAAAAATAAACTTTTAATATCACTCTATATAAAGTTCTACATATTTTGTGACTAATAACTAAAAAAAATCAATCAAAGAACAACAAAAATTATCGTGTCCATTTCCAACAGAGTTATAAAACTAAATCACAATAAGTCAATGCACAATAATTATTATAAATATATGATATATGATTACAAAAATCTAATGCAATATGATTGATACATCATGCGTTTACAACAATTATTGTACATTGACTTGTAATTCTGTCAAAAATACATAGTTATGATATCTGAATCTTAATGATCTTAATAATCTCAAACTTCTTTATTCATCGCTTTCTATGATTATTGTAATTAAAAAAAAACACAACGTTACCCACCGCTTCGAGAAATCGATATCACTGTTGATGGTAAGTTTCATCTTGTTACGCTCTAGGACAACATTGTTGCCAAAATTATTAGTTTTACCACCAACTTTGATTTTCTCATGCAAATATTTTTCCTGAAAAATTACCATTCCATAATAATTCACGACGTAACACGGTCAAAATTTTAGTAAACATCTTGCGTTTTAAAATAATTTCAGATTCTATGTTTAGAGGTTAAGAATAAGCGAGCAATAAGTTAGGTTATATCAAGCTCGAGGTAATTTTGTATAACTTGTAAAAACTTCTTATTAGAAAAGAATAATATCATAAGAATAAAATAATTAAATAAATTAAAATAATTTCAAATAAACTTACAAAATTGCTGACATCCATAATATTATCCTCCACAGGATGCGTGCAGTCAATAGTGAACCTCAGGGACACCTTTTTCTTCTGACCCTTGCCCCGAAGGACTTGCTTCTTAACTGGGCCTTTCGATTTCTTCGCCGTCTGAAAATTCGCAACCAATAATCTTTAAATGACAATATTATCATAGTTGTGAGACACGTGCGGAAGCGGCGAAGCGTCAAAGTATGAACAGGATGTATGCGAATCGGACTCGAGTAAAGTGATCTTACGATTAAACGAAAAGCCGAAGCGTCGCGATTGATAAAGTAAATATGTTTTCTCAGTGCACGGCATTATTTCGAGAGGATTTTGCGATAATCACAAATAATTAACATATTTTTGTTGGAGCGCAGACCTACCGGAGCCATGTTAACGTCTATTCGAAGAATGAAAGAACCAAAAAATTGACCAAGATGTACAAGCTGAGACTGGAAACTGAGGTTTCAGTTTTAGTACCCCGCGAATCCTTGGTGGCGCTGCTATCACTGAAAAATGCAGCGGCAATTTTTTAAAATATAGACAAAGTCTATGCTGTTAGCTATCAATTACATCCGTTATTGCTATTAATCATTGTTACTTCAAGTGTTCACAATAGCAGTAAACGAAAATAAATTAAAATGGATTGAAGAGAATTCATTTCATCGTTCGCAAATATGTACTGAAAATCTGAAAATCCATTTGCGAACGATGAAATAAATTTTCTTCAATCCATTTTAATTTATTTTTGTTTACTGGACTTAATAAATTATATATGTAAAATATATAAAAACATATAGTACTTTGCATTTTTAAGTATTAGCATTATATACTATTTTAATCTATCTGCGTTAGGAGTATTTTTCTTATTTTATTTACACGTACTAATATTTATGCAATAATGTTATGTGACATAATTAAAATAAAAACATTCTTCTTTTAATTATGTCATCATTATACAATTGTGTGTAAATAAAATAAGAAATGTATTTTTTATATATAGTAATGTAGAGTAGATTATTATTTTATATAATATCAAAAACTATAAAGTAATAAAAGGGAAGGAAGTTATTAGAATAGGCATATTGTTTTATATTGCCCCCGCGAATCCCAGGTGGCGCTTTCTACGCTCTCTTGTGGCATTGCGATCGTCCCTCCGGCGGTGCCGGATTGGATCTTCCGACTTCGTCCACTCTTCTTCGTCCCTTTTTTTCTACGGGGCCTCCTGAGGATCAATCAACTATAACTTTACGTGAAAATTTTCACTTTTCATTTTCCACTTTTTACTTTTCATTTTTTACACCTTGACATTTCACGTGAAACTTTTCACGTACAGCGATTATGTATGTAGCTTGAATGCGTAGAAAATGAAATTATGAAACATAGTTTCATAGGTTTTATAGCTAATGAAAATTATTTTATTAGTACAATATTATATATATCTTTTAACCAATTGTATATGTACTACGTACACTTAATTCTAACGCAGCCCTAATCTTCTCTAATTCCGAAGCATATTTATTAATTCCCTAGATTTCCACCTTTCCGCCACCAAAGTACATGGCGAAAAAGTTCACGTGAAAAATTTCACATTTTCACGTTTGAGAGAATTACATGATCCCGCAAAATCATACATGATCGTAAATTCACGTGAAACTTTTCACTTTTCACGTTTCCGCCCTAGAGGAAAAGTTACATGATTGACCCCCTGTATAAATAAATGGGTCTGATAACGCTGGCAACTTGCGCTGACAACTTGCGCGCTAGCGCTTGGAATCTTACCAGCGCGGGTGACAGCGATGGTCAAGTTGGCAGCACTGATAATGGCGGAAGCGGACGTGTGTGCGCCACGGTGCGGGTATGGAAGGAACCGAGAGATTCATCTGAGGGATAACTCTTCTTGGAAAGCTGGTGTATGTCTTTTCGAAAAAGTGAATAAAAGTCTCGTACTGGAGATATCGAGAGAGGGACACATACAGGGTATTGCATTTATTATTTATTATTTGTTTTTTTATTATTAATTATTAATTATTTTTAGTTTATTAATTATTATATATATATATATATATATATATTATATTTAATATATATAATAAAATTATATTTTTTTTAATATTACATATGCCAGCCATTTTCAGTTGGAGTTTGAAAACATACTGCAACTGCGTTCCATTTTATAATCTTGAAGCAGTTAGAAAGTGCACGAAACTAAAACGGAACGATAGCCGCAGTACACTTCCATTACATTATAGCATGAGCACTCGGAGTGAATAAAGGAACGCACTCCGAGATAGCTGCACAGGTGAGCTACATACCTGCGTAAACGACAACGAACTGCGCTGTAATTCGCTGCAGTCACTTTCGCAGACGGAATAAACAAACGACATCTGCGATAGTAACTGCCTAAACGAATGCACCCAACTAGATTGTTAACTAGGACTTTGGACTTGTGTCACATGCGGTTTTCGGTTGTATGCGAGAAAATGATGGCAGTCCTGTGTATATGATGTGATACTTTGTTATTATTTGTTGTAGGTAGACCTACAACTAATAATAAAAATAGTCCGCATAGCAATAAAAGTAATCCGCATGAATCTCGGAAAAAGTCTTTCGAAAGACGACACAAATGCATGATCATCAAAATTGCGATCAATCTTTCGAAAGACTGCAGAAACGCATCGCGCGAGAATATTACGAAAAGCCTATTAGCAAATTCCTCAAATTGCTGATCGAACCGAGCGTGATATTGATCAATCAATATCACACGATCAATCGATGCAACCGATCAAAATGCTGATCGGGCATCGACCAGTCTATATATAATCGGCTACACAAGGCGGAGTCGAGAGAAGTTAAAAGTCGTTCGGAATCGAAATTATAAAAGTCGCGCGAGATATTACCGAATCCCGTCGCGAAGTTCACGCGGGCCGTATTATCAGCATCTCAGGTGTCACACTCGGTCGTCGGCCGCCAGAGTAACGCGAGACACGCCGAGCCGCTCGACGACGCTTATCGTCGCTTAATCGTGTGTGTAAAATATAACCGTTATAATATCAAGTATTTGTGCTCTTGTTTAAAATAAATCAATCAAAGTAAAAGTGTGTGTTAGTGATTTCAAGAGGACCCCTACATTCCTTTGATCCTGCTCGGAGTTCCAACTCCTTAGGCTTGGCGAATCCGACTATCCCGAATATTAACGTCGTCGTAGTCCATCCGGGGTACAACACTTGTTTGAATTTTATAGCGTCAGTGTATGTATGGCCATTAAATTTTTGTAAAAATGCCAGTATCTTGTTGCATTAAAAAGTGTCGTAATAAAAAAAAGATGGTGTTAGTCTATTTAAGTAAGTTTTACATTTATAATAAATATATAAATGTTTCATAAAACATAAATAGTGGTTAATGTAATTTTAGATTATGGTAAAAACGAAATTTTTAATATTTTAGATTTTTACTTAAAAAAAAAACTATTTAAAAAAATGGCTTCAAAATATTGGAATTTTCCTTTTAACAAAAGATAGCCATATGTTTTAAAAAGAAGTATATACAATAAAGTTGTTACTACAGTAACAAGAAAATTTGTATTAAATGTATTTCAATTAAGGCTGCGTTCCGATATTCACTGCAAGGACTGAAAATCTATAATATATAGGCAAAGCCTCTAATTTATTATCTTTATAATTATACTTGGTGATCTTAGTTTTATAAAAAGAGGATAAAAAAGGAAGGCGTGTGCCACGACAAAATCCGACCACGAAAAATTGTAAAAATTCGCAATTATTTTGCGAAAAATATCACCTTAGCCAGCAACCTGAATCTCCTGCTTATCGGGCAGGCATCTTATCCTTTCGACCACAAAGACATGTGATGATATTTATCGCAAATAACGTATTTAGAATAATACGTCAACAATTCAATGGTACACACATATATACATACATTAGTTTTGTTTTATAGTTATACCATTTACTAGATAGTAAGCAATAGGTAATTTTCAGGCTTGGTTTATACACATAACACAAAAAACTAATGCTTCTTTTGCAATTTTTGTTGTATCGCATTCCACAAGTATCATAATCTATATATCCTACGAATTTATCTTTATAATAATCGATATGCTGTTGTATTGCCATCTCATCAAATATCAATGCACCTATCAATTTATATAAAACGGATTTAGCGTACGCGTGATTTAATAGTTTCTATAATCTCATTGTTAATATTAGGCTCTCCATCTAATAAACGATACTATTGTGATAACATTTTTGGATGTGGTAACATTGTAAAATTTATGCTGAATATATTTATATGCTTTTGGTGAGTAATAATGCAATGACCCTAATAGCACTCATCTATTCTGAGAACGTTTCGGGATATTATACAAGTATATTCGAGATATTCTCCGAACATTCAAAATACGTACTGTGATATACTGTGGAATGTACTTAAATTGTTACTACCGCTCACTAACCTAATCCCTAATATGTACTGGAGAATATCCCGCAGTATGACCACAGGATGAAAATGGTTTAAAAACAGTATATCATGTAGGACATGCATAAGAGTATCCCAGACAGCCATATAGATCGTGAAAATTTATAATATACGTGACACTTTTTACGGAAAATAAGTGAAAAAAAAATAAAAAAAACTGAGAGAAAGTAATGAAACATTATTTATCTTGTATCATTGCATGTTTTTAAAACGGTCACCCATCCTATTCGGGATCCTGCTCGATGCCATTTAACTTCTACAATAGGATGAAACCTGCAACTGAAATGATGACATAAGTGAACACGGAATTTGATATAAAATATGACAGATCCGATTGATGAATGTTACTATATTGTCATATAAATAATCTTAATTTTAAAATCTCGAATGCATATGTAATTCTTGTGGATAAGTTAATTATATATAAATCCGTGAACCTATATTATGTTTAATGAGAGTCATTTATTATGAAAATTGTTTATAAAATGTTGAATATATTTTGTTTATTTGTTTATGAATTTATCAATAATTGTATTAAATATGGGAAATATTTTTCTTATTTATATATTATGGTTAATTAAAAAGATAGTAATTAGTAATGTTATTTCATTATTTATTTATTAAAAATGATTTAAAAATGACGATTAAATGACAATATATTTATGATAATATTTCGTGACAAATGTTACGTTTATTTTACGTTGTTTTTTAGTACACTGACAAAAAATGACCTTAAATCATCGTCATAATGACATCATCTTGCTACTTGGAATACATAGATTTTATACGAATAATCTTAGTATTCGGTTAGTATAATCACAGTACATTCAGTATAAATACAGAATATTCGGATGATATCATATGCTGCTAGGATATTCAGTATATTCTGAAGATGAGCTTAAGAATATACGAGAAATGATATATCATCAAGATGTCATATGAATGTTCTCTAGTGTATTAGGCAATAGTACGTATGACCAGTACTTTCAGTACGAGTGTAGAATATTCGAATGATATCATGTGCTATTAGAGGATAACGCAAATTGCTAGATTGATACACTAGATATAGGCAAATTTTTCCGCTTTCTTATTTCATGCTTTATTAATTCCCTTGTACCTTCGTTTAAATATTGCAATATGTCGCTTTCCTCTACTGTTAATAAATTCCGCTTCTGTAGACACGTTTTTTTTAACACATTTTGTAGAGTAATCAGTTTCTTTTGTATTCTTTTTTGTATTCATAATGACTTACAGATAAATTTCTTTTCACAGTTTTAATTTCACGTGTGTACATTTCTCGAATTTTAACTGTAGTTGGTGAATTTATGATTCTGTCAGGAGATATGAATGGAATGATTCACTAGTCGACTATTGACTATGATAAATCTGTATCTATGTTATCTTCTGTGATTGTTTCTGTATTTTCATTATTTTTGCGTGTAATAATATAAATTTATTGTAGTATTATTTTATGAATAGATATATTTATTTGTACTAACTAGTTTCATTATTAATGTTTTTTTCT
Source organism: Pogonomyrmex barbatus (assembly GCF_055798465.1). NCBI lineage: Eukaryota > Metazoa > Arthropoda > Insecta > Hymenoptera > Formicidae > Pogonomyrmex > Pogonomyrmex barbatus. Next base: position 26,001,610 of record NW_028297116.1, on the reverse strand, counting down.
ATAGAAGTATTTTGTCCATCTATAAATTAATTTGAACTGCAGGTTGAATCTCCTCTTCGAGTAACTATAAAAGAAATTTGTTAGTTGTCACAATATGTTACAATTATTATATTCAATAATTGTAAAATATTTTTGTAATATATGGATATATATATATATATATATATATATATAATATATGTGATGTATATATGAATATAATGTAAATACATATGGAACAGCATCTTTTTTTAATTTGCGATTTGCATAATTTAATTCATAATCTGTATTTTTAAAATGAACAGAACAAACTGCCACTGATTTTGTTGGTTCATAATTTTCTAATTGTAAGCTTCAAGCCATTTTTTTGCGTCTCTCCATATTTTTGGGAAATCTAAAACAACATATATTGTATATAATATATAATTACTATATATATATATAGAGTTATATATATATAGTTATATATATATAATATATTATATAGTATATAATTATTATGTATATATATATATATATATATTATATAATATATTATATATATATATATATATATATATATATATATAATAATTTTACATATATAAACACACACACACACACACACACACGCGCGCACGCACAAATATGTACATCAAATAATAAATTAATTTAAATATTACAAATTTTTAATCCACATAATTTATATTTACAATACTTACAAATGAAACGAGATTTTTTATTTGTAATATTTTCCATCTCTAGCTGTTCCATATTTTTTTTTATTATGTTTCTGAAACAAAAAATAGGGTGTTCCATTTAAAAAAATCGATGTGACTTTGACCTGACCTTGGCGATGCCACCTAAGGTCAAATTGATAAGATCAGTAAATAGATCTTTTTAAGCTTTACAACTTTGTCTGAAACATTTTTCTATAAAATTTATATTTTCTGAGTTATTCAGAAGTACCGACCTTTTTTCCTCACCCTGTATATGTAACGCATACATGCACGCACGCATGCACGTATCACACACATATGTGCGCGCGCGCATACATACACCTTTCTGTTCCGTAAAATCTTGATTGCTCGTAGCTAAATTTTGTTGCAGGAGTCTCCAGTTTTACTGAGCTAAACATGAACGCCGTTCAATTTAGAGAGTAAAATAAATATAAAAATAATTAAACATTAAAGAGGAAAAAAGAGTGAAAAGTAGAAAAATATAAGTTGTAAAAAAAGAAACTATCAAAAATAGGCAAAAATAGGTCAAAACAAGTATGCAGTTTATATTGTAAATTAATTATTATAAAATAATTTCACACTTATTTCACACTTATTCATATATTTGTAATTATAATGCAAATGTATAAAATTAATATTACTATTTTCATTGTAAAAAAATGTTTATGATAAGAAAACATACATAGAACTGTTTTTTAAATGTTATTTATTGTAAGCCTAGTGTACAATAATATTTATAATATATAGTATTACTATTATATAATATATAGATCTATTTCTTTTTCAGTGAGATATACAGCTGAAGGAGTATTTTGTAATATAATTTCGGTATTCGTACGTAATAATATATCAACAGTCTAAGTGTCAAAGCGTCTTGCTATGATGCTATAATTACAAATCTATATTTAATTTATTATTAGTGTATAGACAAATTTATCGAATCTGTTATGATTTGATTATCAAGTGAAAGTAGTAACATAATGTTTTATTTGACAAAGAATATGATTAATACATTTCTTTTTTTTTTAAATAACTAGTTTTATATATCTTTTAATATATTGAAAATATATTGAAAATATATTGAAAATTTAATAGTAAGATATTTCACATAGACGAAAATAATAGAACAATAAGATTACGACAATAATATAAAAATGTACCACGCATTTAATATAGCGATTTTTTTCACTTTTTTAAAATAAAATAATATTACTAATGTATTAATATTTATATACATGTATATATATATATATATATATATATATATATGCATGTATATAAATATATATATATATTAATACATATATATTAATACATATATATGTAACATTGCTAAATTACATGCTAATATCTTTAGACATTCCAACTTTGCAAAGTTTAATTTAATATCGCATAAGGTTATTATCAATCACTATGTTAATGCTTGAAAATATAGGAATCAATAATTATCCTTTCTATGATTCGATTATTTTCTATGGTACATTTACAATCTAATTTTCTTCTTTTTAAAGGAACAAATTTTTTTATACATTTATATAACGGGTTCTAAGATGTGGCATATGTATGATATTTAAAAATCTAAACTATAATAAATAATAAATTCAAATATATAGTATCTAATATATAGTATCTAAAATACGATACAAAGTAAAACTAATTAAATCGTGCAAGGAATGTGTTTAAGTGATTTGTTTGCTAAAAAATTATATCGAAACTTTTTCAATAATTTTAATAATTTTTACAATAATGGCGATTCGCATTGTAATAACATTGATCGCAAAAAATAGAGATTAATATAATTAAAGAATTTGACGTAAATAAGTCTGTTCTGTCTCAGAAATTATATCGTCAGAAAAAACGTTTTATAAATGCACAAATAAATACAATAAATCATCACTTACATGAAAAAATATGTGATGTGCATACTCGACATTTTTACATTTTTCTTGATCGAAAGTAGGTTTGAAAGATCTGCGTTCTTCCAATTGTTATTTATAATTCTCCTTTATTATCGTCTCTTCTTGTATTTAATATATAAATAATTTATGTATTTATATATATGTACATAAAGCTAATCTTACATTAACAATTTGTAATAATATATGTACATATACATGTACATACGTCGATAGACGTGCCTATAGTTTCTTATGAATAAATTTCGCTTTTGTTGCATGTTTTTCGTAGCAATTAGCTGAGCGTAATATATAGACTTGTAAGATCTTTCGTTTAAGTATACTCTCATTGAACATACTCTTGCAAATAAAGCCTTTGTTGATTTCGTAATAAAATTGCCTAGAATATAAATCGCTTTTTTTTCTCGACTATCGAAAAGACCGGTCGATATGTCGCTTCCGTTTACAAACAACTTAAAATCACGATTAGATTAATAAAATGCGATGCAATCGAATAAAAATTAGTGAATAAAAATATGTGAAGATAATTTGCACTCTAAATATTATACATCTCGAGAAAAGTTGCGTAATACGTAATCATCACTAGAAGGACATAAAATTATTATTAATTATTACTTCATACTGAAAAAATAATTCAACGTTAAAATGACCATACGCGATAGTCAAAAGTAATTTGAGCAAAAATAACGATGTAAACCCATAACTTGGAAAATTTGTTAATGTTTCTATCATGTTTTGTTTCAATAATGATTCAAACGAATTAACCGTCAAAGCGAGTATGTCGACCAGTTATTTCTGCTGAGGATGAAGACGTCATTGTCAAGGTCAGTCATCTTCGTTTCTTTTTTCATTACTTCCATCTAGTGTCATCATCGTGTCGCATTTAGACGACGCTGTGTATACCGGTCTCCAATTTGCCGACAAACGCGGCTCCGGGAGTTTGTGGCGCGTTACCACCTGGTGCAGTGCCCGTCGCTCCTGAGCCACCCGTTGAAGGTGCACCGGGTGCTGGGGCCCCTTGCATATTAGGACCCGGCTGGTAGCCTGGCTGATAACCGTACGCTGGTGGCGGCGGATTTGATTCCGGCATGAACTTCACTGAAATGTTTGAATAAGAATCCTATTAGTTTCTGATATGTTTCCCGATACGTCAGAGCATCGTTCTACCACAATGTGGATTAACTGTAATCTCAGTTTAACTTACTTTTTATGCTCTGTTTTTAGTTCTAAGAATTAAAAAAATAAAAAGTAAATTAAATCGAGACTAAAATTAATCTGCATTAGTGGAAATAGACATTAAACTGACATACAATGCAAAACAATAATAAAGGTCGGTAAGAAATTCTCTGATACGCTGATATATTGCTTTTAATTAACGTAGTCTTTGCCCTACATGAAAGTTATGATACCAGTTCTCCATTGATGCACAGTTCCTTTGAAACTGTACTCTGCGTATTAATTCGAAAGAAGTAAGAAGGAATATGTTAATCCGAATCCAGGCCACGAAGGAAACGAACGAACACAAATAAACGCGAATAAATGTTTCAATGAGATGCATACATGATATGGGATTGTTCGTCTTCACTGAAACAAGGTGTTCACTTGTACTTATTCATGCTTGTTCGCTTGGATCCTATTTTAATTTGTTGTTTATTAATATTAAAGAATAAAATTAATATATTGATTGATTTTTTACTACTATCGTGTGCACAAAATATATTAAATATCAATAAGATATTATACATAATAGAGATGAATATAAATTTTGTTAATAATAAAAAAAGAATTCTTATTATCATATCTTTAAAAATGTGATTTTACATATATTTTCATTAAAAGATGTTTGATTAAACAATATAATAATTTCAACAAAAAAAATTGTAAAATGGATAAAATACAATTCTTAATCAAAGCTGAGAAATTGGTGAAAAAGTAATTTTGATTTCTTTGTCAACAATTCTCTATTCTCTAAATCATAGGATCTATCTTTTTATCTACGACATAAAAATAATATATCGTGTTTGATATCTTTTATTCCCACATTTTTATAACGATTAACACACAGAAACACATAATTTGGATAAATGAAAAATATATAGATTGTATGACTAGAACGCTGAAATATTCTTATTTGTTTTTACTTATTTTTTTAACAGTGTTGTATTATATTGTATTATATTACAGAATATTCTCTCTCTTTCTCTCACTCTCTCTCTCTCATTCATTCTTTCTTTCTTTCTCTCTTTTTCTTTCTTTCAAAATGAAAGTTTTTTTAGTTTGTTAATAGTGTATAGATATTGTCGCGTTTTACTTTAAATCTTGACACTCCTCATATCATTTACATATGAACTATACGTTAAAATTGTTGTAGGAATGAACAGCGAATTAAATAATTACAAAAACGGTAGTAATTAACCACGCACATATTATTACGTGTCTTCTACTGATAACACGATCACAGAAAACGTAAATTTATTGTATTGTATTGTATTTATTATAATTCATATTACTAACACAGCGGTATTCAAACGTGATGTGATAATTCTCTGAAATAATAACGTGTAAAATAATAATGAAATTGAATAATGGAATATATAATGATGAAAACATATTTTCTCTCTCAACACACACAAATACATATAAAACGAAAATTGTATGAGGAAACGCAGATAATAGAAAACCAAAAGTTGTAATTTAAAGATAAAAAGATGTATTTACAAATCTTTTTAACATTTTGCAAGTCTATCGGTGTCTTTTTAAATAAATAAAAGACTTTTTAAAGGCGGGAAACTTAATTATGAAAAAAATACAATTTACTAATAAATCAATAGTTGATAAAATAATCACATAATTTAAAAAATCTTTTTTAAATTAGAAATTTTATATATATATATATATATATATATATATATATATATATATATATTATTACAATATATAGATATTATTTATACATTAAATATTATATATTATTTAATGTGCCATTTCTAATGTACTATAAAATTATGCAATTATCATAAGACTAAAGAAAGTACAAATTGAAATCAAGTAAGAAAGGATATAAAAGTTTTATAAAAAAAATAGATAAATGTCAAGTAATATGCACACCGGCATATAATAGCAAGTTTATTGTTCTTACCTCCTGCATGGATTTAATGAATATTAGGCTTTATAATGATCCTCTTGCTGCAAGGCGTGTTGCGATACATATTCAATCGCTAATAGATAAAAATGATTATCACGTGACTTTTTTCCAATCGAGACCGAATAAAACTTCTCGGGAAAGAAGGGTTTTTTACATGCAGCATTAATGATACAAAATAAAAGAAAAAGAACTGAAACGCGCGGCATTTATTATTTATCGAGTAATAAAATACGCAGAGATATCAATACTTGCACGGAGAAATATATAAAATCTCTACGATTGAAGCGAAAGCACGATTTGATCCAAAAACTAAAAAAAAAAAATTATAATCAATCCCTTTCTCCGTTACTTCTTCATAACTTCAATTCAATACGCAGTGTATTTTTTATTCGATACTGTACAATTGTTTAAAGCGCAGCATCATATTCGTCATTAATAATTAAGGATACGTTGACACGGTTAAGATATGATGTATAGCTATGTGTTTATAAGTTTGTAAACATAGAGTGATCGTCTTTAAATATTATTAACTCGGGTTGTATGTGCGGCCACTTCGCGCGACAACTTTGAAGAATTTCTCATTCATCGATCGGCCCTTCGCTTTTCAATCCTTGCGATTTTCGCGGATTTAGGAAAGCGTATCGCGTTAACAATTCGTGTGGTCCCCAATCATCCCCATCATCCATATTATTTTTAACAATGTCACGAGACATTATGCTAAGGAGCAAACAATTTAAGGATAAGAAAAGAAAAAGAATACATGATTTTTTTTCCTTTCAATTACGATTGTGATACGCATGGCTAATCAGACCATTCAGATTGCAAGAAATTAATATGATACATCGATACTTTTTTCGCTTTTTATTTTGATAAATCTCGCTTATTAAAACTTTTCTTAAAATAAACGCCAGCACGAACCAAAGCAGAATCAATCCAGCATTCTGCCAATCGACACGATGAAAAGCTCTTCTCTCTTTTCCGGTGAACTTGATCGCATCCGGAAGTCGCGGCGG